>NC_068421.1:75791155-75901155 GCF_023373465.1 Oncorhynchus keta
AGAATAATTTAATCACTGTTGGATTTTCTAGCTTCAGTTATTTAGGGTTTCATTCATGGATAGTCCTGCGTCCCAAATTGCATCCTATTCCCTATATAGAGCACTACTTTTGTAATCCCCCAAAAATGTTTTGTGCTTCAAAAGTAGTGCACTATGTAGAGAATGGGGTGGCATTTGGGACGCAGTCACTGTCTGACTCCTTCTCAGTCAACTTCAACTCTGTGTGTGGCCACATGTGTGTGTGATATGTGTGTGTGATATGTGTGTGTGATATGTGTGTGTGATATGTGTGTGTGGCCAAATGTGTGTGATATGTGAAACAGAATCTTCACCCATGCCATTTTGAAAAAGTGTTGTTTTGTCTGAAATGACGGCCCCCACCTGGCAGTTGGACACTCCAATTAGTGATGATCCGTCTCATGCTTGTCAATATATGGTCTATCTATGTTATTTTTATGGTCTATCTTTTATAAACTAGTGTTCGTCCCATTCTAAACCACAAAGGAATCTGTTAGTGTTCCTGTAAGGTAGTGAACCCGCGTGGCTATAGAGTGTCTACAGGAGCAGATGCTCGTTTGTGGTTGAGGCTCTCTGAACTCTCTCAACTCATTTGCCTAAAGGAAAAATGTTTTTTTTTTATCTCTCACGTCTTGACATTAATATTGATATGGAGGTTAGTATCAGTGTATCAGGGAGCCACTCCATCATGTCATCTTCATTACCTCTTCAAGTCTGTTGGCTACTGGGGATCCTCTCTATCATGTCATCTTCATTTCCTCTTCAAGTCTGTTGCCCACCTCAGCAACAGGAGAGACCTTGATGTATCTTTGAAGTGTTGAAATGAAATGTGATGTGACGGCCCAACCTGTGGGTCGACACACAGTCCGCAACCTAGCCTGAATACCGCATCTAGTCTGGCTCTACCGGTTCACTGCCCTAACTGGACATCTGTAAGCCCTGGCTATGTCCCAAACGGCACCCTATCCTCTATATAGTGCACTGCTTTTAACCAGAGGGCTAGTGCTCTACAAAGGGACTAGGGTGCCATTTGGCATGAATACTAGGCTCCATCCAGAGAGAGGAGGAGGAGTCCTGTCCAGACATGCCCTGTGAATGCAGAGATAGAAGGCTGTGATGACAGGATTTGTGTCCTGAGAGAAGACAGACATGCTCCATGTTCACTTCACAAGCCTTGGCAGATGGCAAGCGTGACAATAAGGTACTGTATGTGGGGAGGGGATGGATTCCTTAAGTGTCTGTGTCATCATTCATGTATGATTCATGTGTCCTGAAAACCTTCTCTGACTTTTCTCACAGTTGATCAAATGATACATTTAGCATTTTAGGCTATTTAGGCTTTATTTGACTATTAATGATAGTTAGCTAGCTACATTGAAGCAGAGCAGAATCATGTATTTGCTTATTGATGATAGCTATAACCAGGAGAGAATTGTGTTAATATAATGCATATAGAATGCAAATATAATGCTGATCCTGGCTATGGACACGTTGAGTGACAGAGTGCCACGGCTGAGCCACAGGCTGAGAGGGACCTGCCTCTGTAATGTGACACATGTCTCCTGGAGTGAGTCCGTGAGAGAATGTGTCACCCAGGCTGTGTGTGTGTCCATGCGTATGTGTGCTGTGACCCTTCACGTCCCTGCTACGCCCAACCACAGCCTGAAAGACAAGGGGAATTAGCAGAGTTTGTATTTAACAGTGTTTATTAACACAGTCAAGTGTCCAGCTGTCATTGAAGGATATGTCACCTAAAATGCCATGTTGCCTGGCCCATGGAACTAACAGCTGGCCAATCAAGGACCTAGATTTGGGATTGTCAATTGTTAAATCCACTTCAATCAGTGTAGATAAAGGGCAGGAGTCAGGTAGAAAAAAGGATTTTAAGACTTAAGACATTTGAGACATGGATTGTGTATGTGTGCCATTCAGAGGGTGAATTGGCAAGACAAAAGATTTAAGTGCCTTTGAACGGGGTACGATAGTATCTGCCAGACGCACCGGTTTGAGTGTGTCAAGAACTACAACGCTGCCGGGTTTTTCATGCTCAAAAGTTGCCCATGTGTATAAAGAATGGTGCCCCACCCGAAGGACATCCAACCAACTTGACACAACTATGGGAAGCATTGGAGTCAACATGGTCTAGCATCCCTGTGGAATGGCTTCGACACCTTGTAGAGTCCATGTCCTGACGAACTGAGGATGTTCTGATGGCAAAAAGGGGTGTAATTCAATTTCACGAAGGAGTTTCTAATGTACATTCAGTGTACAACTTACCAGGTGTAAATATAAGGCTTGTCACCTTAGCATAGGGAGCAGATTAGGATGTGACACATGAAAGGAAAAACCTTTGTTAGCGATTACAGCATCGCCATAGGGGACAGAATCATCTTTGATTTCAACACTTGGAGTGAATCTAAATTGGAATAGATTCCATGTTATCTCATTTCCACATGCGCTGTACATTAAAGACATAGCTTTACATGCACACACCAGAAACATATGTCTCCAATCTGTGCTTGTTTCCCAGTACAAACCTGTTTCCACATAAAGTAGGCGTATGTCACAACACACACTAGCAACTCTGTCTAAACAATATGTGCATTGTGTTTCCTTAGTCACCCATCTAATGCTGACAGACTGTTGCCTTATGTAAATCAGCCTTGGAACAGAAGCCTTTAAAGTCTCTCTCTGCGCTGTGTGTGATGTCCCAGCCTTCCTGCACAGCGCCACACTGCAGGTTAAAACCCGGCTCTCTTTGGAGTGGCTCGCCACTGTGACGTTAGCCCTGTTCAACCCTGGTACATTATAATTGCTTCTCTTTTGTTATCAGGTCACATGATCTGGCTTCAACACTGTTTGTGTTTAATGAATAACAGAAATATAATGTAACACACTGATTTTGTTGGCCCCAACACAACATTGATTTTCCTTGATTTGGTCCCAGTCCTCACTGTGCTGCTCTGTAGCTCCACATGGCCTTGTTGACTCTGGAGTGTACATCCCAAATGGCCACCTATTATCTACATAGTGCACTACTTTTGACCAGAGCCCTTTGGGCTATGTAGGGAATAGGGTTTCATTTGGGACACCTCCACCTTTGCTGGGTTCTGTGTTTAAACAGGACCGAGACAGAACAGACTACTAGGTTGCATCTGGCTCTGTCATTGTAATAACACCGTTTCAGTCCATTCTTCACAATCCACTGACTTGATTACGGTTCCTAGAAAAACATTGGATTCTGGTTCCTTTGATTTGATTATGTTTTTGGTTTTAAAAATGATATTTTAAAATCCCAGAAGAATAAACATGAATGTATTATACATCACTTATTTCAAACTGGTCCTCAAATTCACTTCTTCCTAATTCACATATCCAGAATTATAATAACAAAAACGAATGCAGAATGTCTACTCTATTTTCATTAAGAACTTGAATGCATCCAAATTCTACTTGTTGTGTTTTTCTAGGGTTTAATTTCTACTTTATCTCATTGTGTAGCTGTTGATCTAAATTTTACTTAATTTCAGAGCCTGAGAGCAATGTAAGTGCTTGGAATAAATGAGTCAGAAAGGGCTCATTATTCACAATAATGTATTAGGACGTCATGATGTCAGACCTGTAGAATTAATCTAGTGATTGATATGATTGGTGATTGATGACTACAGCCACTAATAGTGTTCCGTTAATGTAGCAATGCTTTCTGAAGGGCACTTCCTGTTTCTGTGCTCCAGCAGTCAGCTGATTGGCTGACAACTAGTGTTCTAGGATTTGTCCTAAATGACACTCCATTCCCTATATTCCACCTGGTTGAAAGTAGTGCACTTTGTAGGGAATAGTGTGGCATTTGGGACTACCCAGCAGCCTCTGCGGCATTTGTAACCCAAAAGACTATAAACCTGTCCAACAGCTTGTGTCTGTCCGTCTCCCTGAGCTGGTAAGCGGTTCCACTGCCAATCACACGTCAATGTACATGTGTTCAACAGCCTTTACCAATCCCCTGTCTGATATGGTTGTTTAACTGAAGGCACTTCAGAGTTAGACATTTTCAATGTTGTAGCTATGCACTTCATAGGAAGAAGAAACATATGGAAGGGAGTGATATATGCCTCAAATGTATGTTCATTTATTTCCCCTTGTGTACTTGAACTGTTTGCACATCGTCACAGTACTGTATATAGACATAATATGACATTTGAAATGTCTCTATTCCTTTGGAACTTTTGTGAGTGTAATGTTTACTATTCATTATTTATTGATTATTTCACTTTTGTTTATTATCTATTTCACTTGCTTTGACAATGTAAACATGTTTCCCATGCCAATAAGGCCCTTTGAATTGAATTGATAGAAAGTTAAAGGGTTGTGCAGGAGAGAGAGATGGAGAGATGGGGAGAGAGAGAGAGAGAGATAGATAGATAGATAGATAGATAGATAGATAGATAGATAGATAGATAGATAGATAGATAGATAGATAGATAGATAGATAGATAAAGAGATGGAGAGAGACAGAGAGGTAGAGAAATAGATGGAGAGAGACAGAGACAGGACATCATGATGGAGGACGGTACTGTAGGTAGAAACCTAACATGTGTCTGAAGAAGCACAATGTTTTGTACACTATGTAGGTAACTGATAGTCTGGGAGTGTGTAAATCCTGTCTGGGCAGCATTGATAGAGGGCCAGAGGGAGAGCTATGAAAGAGAGAGGGAATGTATGTGAAAGAAAGGAGAGATGAGAAGGGTTGAGCTGTCCTCTAGGGAATACAGGGCTCTGTTAGAGCAGCATCTCTCTCATAACCCAGGTCCCATAAAACTGATGTCACTGGCTACTCATAAAAACACGGTTACTTCTGAATTCCTTTTCTTCATCATTTATCAATTATGTTTTGGGTTAAGTGAATGGTGAATTTAAGCTCTGGCGAATGCAGCAGTAGAAGCAGACTTGATTCTCCTAATTCAGCTACAAGCATAGAGTCCTGCTCAGAGCCTCAGAGAGTTCTGGCCCACATCATCTTTGATGCATTTTTCAATGGCTTCACCAACTCTGAACTGCTCTTATCTCTCTGGACTTTGGAGCAGCCTACAGAAAAGGCAATCTGAGACCTAATAAACCAGAGCTCTTAACAGGAAACTGAGGCTGGACTTGCAAAGAGGATGGCAGGAACTCTCTTTCTCTCTCTCTCTCTCTCTCTTTCTCTCTCTCTCTCTCTCTCTCTCTCTCTCTCTCTCTCTCTCTCTCTCTCTCTCTCTCTCTCTCTCTCTCTCTCTCTCTCTCTCTCTCTCTCTCTCTCTCTCTCTCTCTCTCTCTCTCTCTCTCTCTCTCTCTCTCTCTCTCTCTCTCTCTCTCTCTCTCTCTCTCTCTCTCTCTCTCTCTCTCTCTCTCTCTGTCTCTCTCTCTCTCTGTCTCTCTCTCTCTCTCTCTCTCTCTCTCTCTCTCTCTCTCTCTCTCTCGTCACTCTTGGTTAATTCTCCCTGACACTGTGTAGCTGCATGGGTTTGTTGCTTTCCTGAGTAAAATCACATCTGCATCGAGTTTGCTTTAATGACTTCCTAAAATAGGCACATCTCAAAACAATGTATTCATAGTATGTGCATTTGGACCAATTCCTCTGCTTGAATTGCAACAGGCCCATTTGTTTGATTTGCTCATGATGAGGACCTCTACATTGTTATTGAGAAATCTTTCCACCATGGCATAAAGGACCAGGATGTTGTAGCTTGTGATTGTAATAGAGGCACTTCAATGACATTGAGCTGCTTATTGCTGTGTTGTCAATGGAGACATTTTAATAGAAACAATCTTGAGGGTCCTCTCCTCTCTGTAATTATTCAAGAGTTCCAAACATCAGATATCATATAGGATATTGTATCTGCAGTAGAGTGTCAGTAGAGTTGTGGGGTTCTGTATCCTGCCTGCTTCCCTCTCTGCCTCCCTGCCTGGCTATGTTTAAAGTGTTCTATATCTTCTGCAGAGTGGTGGGGAGATAGGTCTGTATCCTGCCTGCTTCCCTCTCTGCCTCCCTGCCTGGCTATGTTTAAAGTGTTCTATATCTTCTGCAGAGTGGTGGGGAGATAGGTCTGTATCCTGCCTGCTTCCCTCTCTGCCTCCCTGCTTGGCTATGTTTAAAGTGTTCTATATCTTCTGCAGAGTGGTGGGGAGATAGGTATGTATCCTGCCTGCTTCCCTCTGCCTCCCTGCCTGGCTATGTTTAAAGTGTTCTATATCTTCTGCAGAGTGGTGGGGAGATAGGTCTGTATCCTCCTTGCCTCCCTGCCAGGAAGTCAGGTCGGCTGATTTAAGATGGCTGGTTCTCCTGGCTTTGTCTAACTATCATGACTGCTGCAGCTTCCCTCACACAGGCACTGCAGGGACACAGGGAGAGAGAAGTAGCTGACCAGTAGCTGTTCAGGACTGTGTTTATTAACTCCGGCCAGGATCTCATGTGTTTTATGTTCATTTTTATGCTCTAGTGTTATTGTGTTTCCATTAGGAGTGAGACACTGATCATTCAAGACTGTTGCTTTGTGGGAAGGCGTTGAAGTTCACAGTTAGCCATTGTTATGAAAATGCCAGCTGAAAAGTATCCAGGGCCTTGCCTTGGCTCCAAGTCAGAGCAGGTCCGTTGGAGCCATGGCACAGAGAGACACAGGTGCCGGCCCGCATAGATTGGAGCCTTGTCGGGCTGGTGTCAGAGGGGGCGAGCGGGGTCAGTGTCGGACTGTGAAGAGGCTGCTGCTGGGTCAGTGTCGGGCTGGTGACAGAGGGGGCGAGTGGGGTCAGTGTCGGACTGTGAAGAGGCTGCTGCTGGGTCTGTGTCGGGCTGGTGACAGAGGGGGCGAGTGGGGTCAGTGTCGGACTGTGAAGAGGCTGCTGCTGGGTCTGTGTCGGGCTGGTGACAGAGGGGGCGAGTGGGGTCAGTGTCGGACTGTGAAGAGGCTGCTGCTGGGTCAGTGTCGGGCTGGTGACAGAGGGGGCGAGCGGGGTCAGTGTCGGACTGTGAAGAGGCTGCTGCTGGGTCAGTGTCGGGCTGGTGACAGAGGGGGCGAGTGGGGTCAGTGTCGGACTGTGAAGAGGCTGCTGCTGGGTCAGTGTCGGACTGTGAAGAGGCTGCTGCTGGGTCTGTGTCGGGCTGGTGACAGAGGGGGCGAGCGGGGTCAGTGTCGGACTGTGAAGAGGCTGCTGCTGGGTCTGTGTCGGGCTGGTGACAGAGGGGGCGAGCGGGGTATAAGTTGTTACTCCCCTCTCCGTTTTACTGACAGACCAGACAGACCCTGATCTTGATATGCCACCATCTCCTTCCGATCAAAGTCATGATCTGGGTCTCTGTCTTACTAAGCTGTCTGGGGGCAAAGAGAGGTTAAATCCCAAATGACACCCTATTCTCTGGTCAAAGGTATTGCACTATATAGGGAATAGGGTGCCATTTATAACTGTCACTACCAGCTAGCTGAAGCCCAGCCTCTCCCTGCGGTGCCCATTTAGACAGCATGGCTCTCTAAACAAAAGACTGGCAGGTCGACGCGCGGCACACATGCACGCACGAGCACACACACACACACACACACACTCACACACACACTCACACTCACACACACTCACTGTGAGTGCTGTGGCTGCTGCAACTCTCTGTCTCTCTTCTGTCTATTTAGAAAGTGGCAGGCTGATATTAGTGTCACTGTGTTTTTGTGTTGCTGTTAGAATGGAATGGAATGGCACTCAAATCTCTTTGTGGGGATTAGTGGAAGGGTTGGGTAGGTTACTTTCTAAATATAATCCTGTGTGTTTGGATTACCCCAACTCATTAACGTTACTTTTGGATTACTTTCCCCTTAAGAGGCATTAGAAGAAGACAAAAACAATCCATCAAACGTATTTGGTGAGTCATCATAGTGGTCTCTGACTTGTGGTCAGACTCTCACAGGTGGCCACAAACTTAAACTTCTGTATTTTTTCAGTGCTGAATAGAATGTCACTGAAGAAACAGAATGGTGTCATAATGTATTTTTCCACAAATATCATTTCTGAATTTAAAGTAATCCAAGCAGTTATCTTTTTGTTTTTCAAAAGTATCTGTAATCTGATTACAATATTTTAGCTGGTAACATTACTGATTAAATATTAAAAAACATACAGTATTCGCTAACTGTGCAGCTTTTTGTTTTGTCATCTTGATTTCTTGGACATTCTTCATGCAGGAAATTGATCTGTGTCTGTTCTTAATGAATGGGATTGTCAGACACATCTAATGAAGCTGTACCATAATGTGATTAAGCTTCAAGGACAACTGTAAGTGCAGCCTGTCAATATAATTACATTTTACTGTCAGACATCCAATAATCAATCCTGTGACCCGTACCTTTCTAAAGCACACATTATTGATCGTCATGCCTTAAGAAAAGCAGATCGCTGTGTGTTGATGTGTGAGTTTGTGTGTGTGTATGTGTGTGTGCGTGTCTGAGTGAGTGAGTGAGTGAGTGTGTGTGAGTGAGTGTGTGTGTGTGTGTGCGTGTCTGAGTGAGTGTGTGTGTGCGTGTCTGAGTGAGTGAGTGTGTGTGTGTGAGTGAGTGTGTGTGTGTGTGTGTGTGTGCGTGTCTGAGTGAGTGAGTGAGTGTGTGTGTGTGTGTGTGAGTGTGTGTGTGTGCGTGTCTGAGTGAGTGAGTGAGTGAGTGTGTGTGTGTGCGTGTCTGAGTGGGTGTGTGTGTGTGTGTGTGTGTGTGTGTGTGTGTGTGTGTCTGTGTGTGTCCGAGTGTGTGTGTGTGTGTGTGTGTGTGTGTGTGTGTGTGTGTGTGTGTGTGTGTGTGTGTGTGTGTGTGTGTGTGTGTGTGTGTGTGTGTACAGGCTTCTTCTTGAAAGGCTCAGACAGCCAGTAGTCAGGAATACAGATACACATGTCTTACCTCCTTCACATATACCATGTTGTGTTTGGGGGCTGCTGTACTGATAAAGGGACAGATACATCATATTCAGCCAAACACAACATGACAGCATTTCATTTACAGCAACTGGATTTTATATTACCTTCCATTATGTTTTAACATTATTCATTCACCCAACACTAGAAGTTGAAGTTGCACTAATACAATTAAAATGAAGCCATTCCCACTGCAGGCCAATTAGTGTAGTCGTGTCACTTTGCAAGCTTTATGATGTTTGTAAGTTTGACTTGTTAGTGCATAATGGAATCATTTAAAGCAGAATTAGTGCATGATTTCCAATTATCTTGGAGCCTATGCCATTTTATTTAATCAGTATGCATTGTGAGGATAGAGAAGTGTGTGTGTGTGTGTGTGTGTGTGTGTGTGTGTGTGTGTGTGTGTGTGTGTGTGTGTGTGTGTGTGTGTGTGTGTGTGTGTGTGTGTGTGTGTGTGTGTGTGTGTGTGTGTGTGTGTGTGTGTGTGTGTGTGTGTGTGTGTCACATATGTACAGCCTGTCCCAGCTAGTATCCCTAACTCAGCACAACTGCCAAGTATTTACAATGAATGCATAATGAAATGAAAGATGTGTTGCACTCTAGGCAGTCTTTGCCAAACATTAAACATTTCTGCTAATATTGTGTCACAGTCGCTTTTTAGTTGTCACTTGATTTGCAGCATCTAATAGCATTAGTGTTCAGAGTAAAGCTCCAGCAGATGATTATAAATCTTAGGCTGCGTCTCCAATGGCACCTTATTCCCTAAACAGTGCACTACTTTTGGTCAGGGCCCATAGGACGCAGTTCAAATTATGTGCACTGTTTATGAACTAGAGTGCCTTTTGGGACATCGACGTATTCATAATTCATGCTATTTCTGGTAGTTCACTTCATTCAGAGAGTGCAAAATACGTATATAATTAATCAACCATCCTGCCTCCTACTATATCAAAATGGAACAGGAGCTAGGTTTCTATCCAATTGGCAACAGATCTTCAAATATGCATAAAGAAAATTGGCGCATTTCCCCATCAGTGGTGTGTTTCCACCAAACTGACTTGTTGAGGATAAAAGTCAGTGGGTGATGACGTAGTGCACACTAAATGTTATGTTTCACTTACGTTTTAATGTACTGAATAAGGTCAGGGTGTGACTCGGGTGGGCAATCTACGTTTTCTATTTCTTTATTGGCCGGGTATGGTTCCCAATCAGAGGCAGCTGTCTATCGTTGTCTATGCAGCCTTTTTCCACCTGTAGTTTGTGGGATCTTGTTTTTGGTACTGTGCTGTTTAGCCCTACTAGACGTTACGTTACCTTTGGTTTTGTATTTGTTGTTTTTTCGGTGTTCATTTAATAAATTAAAATGTACGCCTACCACGCTGCACCTTGGTCCGATCCTTCCATCGACGAGCAGAACAATATCATTGTGTGACTCCAAGTTTACTTTGGTATGATGGTTTAATATCAATATTTGCACATAAAGGTGTTTCCACCAACATTTCTTACATCATTTATTTGACCGACACAAAAAGATCCCACCATGTCGAACGAACAAATGATATTTTGGCATTAATACAATTCTACCGAAACTACCTGTTTCCATCTCAGCTGTCGTGATTTGTTTTTATACGGTATGACTTTACTGGCATAAAAACTGTGGATGGAAACGTGGTTAGTGTGTATTGTTTTGGCTGCTGCACTGTTAGGGCTGGAAAGGACTGGTTACTCATGACTGTTCATTTATGGGCTTCTTGTACCTGTGCAACCACTTCTTTAGGTGTGAATTGTTACCACTCACATCCTTCCTAATTTGGTTGTTCAGTATCCTTGAAGTTTTGAACATGCATACATTTCTCGCAGTTGTGTAGGGCTTTGGCAGCCTACCTTTTGCTGCAGCTTGCTCTTTGTACATTTTTCAGGTTATAATTTCTCTCATAATATGACTATCCCTCCAGCTAACCTCTTTCTCTCCAATCTCTTCTTTTGATGTCTGACTCTGATCAAGTATCCCTCACACTCCTTCCCTATGTATAGGGGTTATTAGGATGTACAGAAAAAACATAAATGTAAAATATCCTCCAATACATTAGCTCACAGAGAAGCTGCAGCAACCTTAGCATGTAATCAAATACATGGAGGCAACGTCATCTTTCATACCCATTTTGGGATCACTTTAGAGAAACTCCATCTCCCCTATTGCTCTGCATAAAAGTGTGTACAATTAGAGTTTTCAGTGGATTTAGGGACCGACAGAATGCTCTGAGATTGGAACTCCAAATAAGTTCCAAACAGTGACCAGATGACTTTGTCCTGATCACACACATGGAACTCCATTGAATCACATTAAATTCACAGTCAGGCCTACATTAGTGTGACAGTGACAGTTAGGCCTACAGTAGTGAGTAGTGTGACAGTCAAGCCTACAGTAGTGAGTAGTGTGACAGTCAAGCCTACAGTAGTGTGACAGTCAGGTCTACGGTAATGTGACAGTTAGGCCTACAGTAGTGTGACAGTGACAGTTAGGCCTACAGTAGTGAGTAGTGTGACAGTCAAGCCTACAGTAGTGTGACAGTCAGGTCTACGGTAATGTGACAGTTAGGCCTACAGTAGTGTGACAGTGAAGCCTACAGTAGTGAGTAGTGTGACAGTCAAGCCTACAGTAGTGTGACAGTCAGGTCTACGGTAATGTGACAGTTAGGCCTACAGTAGTGCGACAGTGAAGCCTACAGTAGTGAGTAGTGTGACAGTCAAGCCTACAGTAGTGTGACAGTCAGGTCTACGGTAATGTGACAGTTAGGCCTACAGTAGTGTGACAGTGAAGCCTACAGTAGTGAGTAGTGTGACAGTCAAGCCTACAGTAGTGTGACAGTCAGGTCTACGGTAATGTGACAGTTAGGCCTACAGTAGTGTGACAGTGAAGCCTACAGTAGTGAGTAGTGTGACAGTCAAGCCTACAGTAGTGTGACAGTCAGGTCTACGGTAATGTGACAGTTAGGCCTACAGTAGTGTGACAGTGAAGCCTACAGCAGTGAGTAGTGTGACAGTCAAGCCTACAGTAGTGTGACAGTCAGGTCTACGGTAATGTGACAGTTAGGCCTACAGTAGTGTGACAGTCAGGCCTACGGTAATGTGACAGTTAGGCCTACGGTAGTGTGACAGTCAGGCCTACGGTAATGTGACAGTTAGGCCTACGGTAGTGTGACAGTCAAGCCTACGGTAATGTGACAGTTAGGCCTACAGTAGTGTGACAGTCAGGTCTACGGTAATGTGACAGTTAGGCCTAAAGTAGTGTGACAGTCAGGCCTACGGTAATGTGACAGTTAGGCCTACAGTAGTGTGACAGTCAAGCCTATAGTAGTGTGACAGTCAGGCCTACAGTAGTGTGATAGTCAAGCCTACAGAAGTGTGACACTCAGACCTAGAGTAGTGTGACAGTCAGGCCTACAGTAGTGTGATAGTCAAGCCTACAGAAGTGTGACAGTCAAGCCTACAGTAGTTTGACAGTCAGGCCTACAGTAGTGGGATAGTCAAGCCTACAGTAGTGTGACAGTCAGGCCTACAGTAGTGTGACAGTCAAGCCTACAGAAGTGTGACAGTCAAGCCTACAGTAGTGTTATAGTCAAGCCTACAGTAGTGTGACAGTCAGTTCTACAGTAGTGTGACAGTCAAGCCTACAGTAGTATGACAGTCAGGCCTACGGTAATGTGACAGTTAGGCCTACAGTAATGTGACAGTTAGGCCTACAGTAATGTGACAGTCAGGCCTACAGTAGTGTGACAGTGAAGCCTACAGCAGTGAGTAGTGTGACAGTCAAGCCTACAGTAGTGTGACAGTCAGGTCTACGGTAATGTGACAGTTAGGCCTACAGTAGTGTGACAGTCCGGCCTACGGTAATGTGACAGTTAGGCCTACAGTAGTGTGACAGTCAGGCCTATGGTAATGTGACAGTTAGGCCTACGGTAGTGTGACAGTCAAGCCTACGGTAATGTGACAGTTAGGCCTACAGTAGTGTGACAGTCAGGCCTACGGTAATGTGACAGTTAGGCCTACAGTAGTGTGACAGTCAAGCCTATAGTAGTGTGACAGTCAGGCCTACAGTAGTGTGATAGTCAAGCCTATAGAAGTGTGACAGTCAAGCCTACAGTAGTTTGACAGTCAGGCCGACAGTGGTGTGATAGTCAAGCCTACAGTAGTGTGACAGTCAGACCTAGAGTAGTGTAACAGTCAGGCCTACAGTAGTGTGATAGTCAAGCCTACAGAAGTGTGACAGTCAAGCCTACAGTAGTTTGACAGTCAGGCCTACAGTAGTGGGATAGTCAAGCCTACAGTAGTGTGACAGTCAGGCCTACAGTAGTGTGACAGTCAAGCCTACAGAAGTGTGACAGTCAAGCCTACAGTAGTGTTATAGTCAAGCCTACAGTAGTGTGACAGTCAGTTCTACAGTAGTGTGACAGTCAAGCCTACAGTAGTATGACAGTCAGGCCTACGGTAATGTGACAGTTAGGCCTACAGTAATGTGACAGTTAGGCCTACAGTAATGTGACAGTCAGGCCTACAGTAGTGTGACAGTTAGGCCTACAGTAGAGGGACTGCTACTGGATCTATTACTGCAAAAGACCACAAAGTCTGGCCCTAGTATATGCAGACTTGTCTCCCTCCCCACTTTGCCAGTTCAAAGTCCATCCCAGCCCTGGTTGGTTGACCTCAAGAGGTAGCTTAGTATGCCGACTCTATCCCCTCCTCTCTCTGTCTGTCTGTCCAGTGTCCACAGTCCTCGTCCCAGTTTATTAAGACTGGGACTGTGTGAGAGCGATCCGAGGGTATTGTTAAGGCAGGTATTGATCCACTTTGGCACTGCTCAGCTGGAAAGCGTGAGAGGAAGAGATCAAATGGCCATCAAATGGTGTCATAAGGTGTCACAAGAAGACCAGCCGTTGCACCCAGGACACGGACCCAGACTACAGCCCAAACAGCACCCTATTCTTTAATAGTGCACTACTTTTGACCAGAGCCCCATGTAAGAAAAAGGGTGCTGTTTGGGTCATAGACTCAGACTGCTGTCTGGAGGCACATAGTGTATCCTAGAATCACCTGTTAATGAATCCCCTCTGAGCCTCTCTCTTTCCCTCCCTTCATCACTCTCTCCCTCTCTGTGACTGTCTGTCCCTCCCTCCCTCCCTCCCTCTCTCTTTCCTCCTCCCTGCTTCGCCCTTATTAGTGTAATCGCACCATTAACTTGTGTGAGATACTTTGCACTGGGGGCAAAGGTATTTCAGAAATCTTTTATGACCACTGAAGCTCGTTTTCAGTCTGTGTCGGCTCGGCAGTGCAGTGTGTTGTGATAGCATGTCCTCCGAGGCTCGTCTGTTCACTCCCATAATACCTGGAGGTAACTCAGCTCTCCACAGCTGTGTCCCAAATGGCACTCTATTCCCTATTGGTTCTGGTCAAAAGTAGTGCACTGTTAAGGAATAGGGGGCCATTTGGGATGCACTCTCTGCTCTAGTAATTAGCCACTGTGGTGTAGAGAAGAAGTGCTTAACTGGACCTGATTCCTACTGGTCTCAATGGACTCGTAAGGCACATAATCCAGCCAGCTCGACAGCCACAGTCACACCACAGTGGCTCCAGCTCCCTGCTCCACACTTCACTAAAACTCAACTTCTTTATCCTCACACTTTATCTGTGGCGTTAAAAGCTATTACTCAGAAAAATCCTCTTTGTAGATTTGTGCGCTATTCTACATCCAGAGACCTCTCTATAGCTGTGGTAACGAGGCTTAGATTGTGTCCCAAAAGGCACCATATTCCCTATATAGCGCACTACATTTGACTAGTGCCCTATGGACCCCTTAGGGTGTCATTTGGGACGCTGTCTTAGCCTTTTATTGAAACCATGGTGAATAGTGTTTGCTCATGTGGTTTTTCAATATGCTAGTTTAAAATGTTTTATTTTTATAAGTTCAAAAAATTAATTGATTCAAGTCACGAAACTTCTACATCTCAGACCTCTTGTGCCCTAGAGTCAAATATTTTATGATTTAAACATTTTGCAACCAAAGTGTTTCAGCTACTTTTATTAACAGTAAAAGGGATATGATTTTATTTGTCAGGTGTATCTTCATGAATATGTGTTCCAGGCCTCCATGGTGCTATTGATCCTTCAGGCAATAGTAAAGTCTTAGCTCTGTTTCTGTCTCACATTCTAATGTCAAAACACAGATTCATTTAGGGTGTTATTATGCAGCGATACTGTTAAATTATGTATGCAATGTGCAGAGCTGTAGCTAATTGTTTCAATGTTTTTGTAAGGAGTGAAAAACAAGGTTAAACACCATATCCAAAAACAGTTTTTTTTCTGGATAAAAATGGGGCTTATGTGGTGGGTTTGGCCAATTGTGCGGTTGCTGACTGAAAATGTTAAAGGCCCCCCTGTTGGCCACAGTGACAAAATGTTGCTGTTTTAAACCTACCTTCCTGCAATTCTACACATTTTGCCGTATGGTGCAGATACAATTGTGCAGTTTGAAAGTACATTTCCTGCAATTCTACACATTTTGCCATGGTTTATGTTATCTGAGTGATGCAAACATTATAACAAAATCAATGGGGGCCCCATGATAGCCCCATGATTAACTATAGCTCAGCCTTCAACACCATAGTACCCTCCAAGCTTATTATTAAGCTCGGGGCCCTGGGTCTCAACCCCACCCTGTGCACCTGGGTCCTGGACTTCCTGACTGTCTGCCCCCAGTTGGTGAAGGTAGGAAACAACACCGCCACTTTGCTGATCCTCAACACAGGGGCCCCACAAGGGTGTGTGCTCAGCCCCCTCCTGTACTCCCTGTTCACCCATGACTGTGTGGCCACGCACGCCTCCAACTCAGTCATCAAGTTTGCAGATGACACTACAACAACAAAAGTAGTAGGCTTGATTACCAACAATGACGAGACAGCCCACAGGGAGGAGGTGAGGGCTCTGGCGGAGTGGTGCCAGGAAATGAACCTCTCCCTCAACGTCAACAAAACAAAGGAGCTGAATGTGGACTTCAGGAAACAGCAGAGGGAGCACCCCCCTATCCACATCGACAGGATCACAGTGGAAAAGGTGGAAAGCTTCAAGTTCCTCTGCGTACACATCACTGACAATCTGAAATGGTCCACCCAAACCTTAGGAGGCTGAAGAAATTCAGCCTGGCCCCTAAGACCCTCAGAAAGGGAAGTCAGGCACAGGAGAGTCAAATGGAGTGTAAATATGGAGTCTTTTAATAAAGTTCCAAGAGTATGCTCCATAACAATAAATGTACAAACAAACAAAACATGGGTATGAGGACCCGACGCGCACCTATACAAACAATCACACTACACTGACAACAAATCAATCTCTGACAAAGACATGAGGGGAAACAGAGGGTTAAATACACAACAGGTAATGAATGGGATAGAAAACAGGTGTGTGGGAAGACAAGACAAAACCAATGGAAAATGAAAAAAGGATCAATGATGGCTAGAAGACTGGTGACGTCGAACGCCGAGCACCGCCCGAACAAGGAGAGGCAACGACTTCGGCAGAAGGCGTGACAGTACCCCCCTGACGCGCGGCTCCAGCTGCGCGTCGACACCGGCCTCGGGGACGACCCGGAGGGCGAGGTGCAGGGCGATCCGGATGGAGAAGGTGGAATTCTGATAACATGGAAGGATCTAACACGTCCTCCACCGGGAACCCAGCATCTCTCCTCCGGCCCGTACCCCTCCCAGTCCACGAGGTACTGAAGGGCCCTCGCCCGACGTCTCGAATCCAAAATGGGTCGAACAGAGTACGCCGGAACCCCCTCAATGTCTAGAGGAGGCGGAGGAACATCACGCACTTCAGCCTCCTGGAGCGGGCCAGCCACCATCGGCCTGAGGAGAGACACATGGAACGAGGGATTAATACGGTAATGAGTGGGTAGTTGTAACCTATAACATACCTCGTTCACTCTCCTCAGGACTTTAAACGGCCCCACAAATCGCGGACCCAGCTTCCGGCAGAGCAGGCGAAGGGGCAGGTTTCGGGTCGAGAGCCAGACCCTGTCCCCTGGTGCGAACACTGGGGCCTCACTGCGGCGACGGTCTGCGCCAATTTTGGCGCCTTATGGCACGCTGAAGGTGGACGTGGGCTGCCTTCCAGGTTTCCTCAGCGTGCCGAAACCAATTGTCCACCGCAGGGGCCTCGGTCTGGTTCTGATGCCAAGGACCCAGAACCGGCTGATACCCTAATACACATTGAAAGGGAGTAAGGTTAGTGGAGGAGTGACGTAGCGAGTTCTGAGCCATCTCTGCCCAGGGCACGAACTTCGCCCACTCCCCCAGCCGATCCTAGCAATAAGACCGCAGAAACCTACCCACATCCTGGTTAACTCTCTCCACCTGCCCATTACTCTCGGGGTGAAAACCTGAGGTAAGACTAACCGAGATCCCCAGACGCTCCATGAACTCCTTCCAGACCCTTGATGTGAACTGGGGACCCCGATCAGACACTATATCCTCAGGCACCCCATAGTGCTGGAAAACGTGTGTAAACAGGGCCTCTGCAGTTTGTAAGGCCGTAGGGAGACCGGGCAAAGGGAGGAGACGACAGGACTTTGAAAACCGATCCACAACGACCAGGATCGTGGTGTAACCCTGTGAAGGTGGAAGATCAGTCAAAAAATCCACCGACAGGTGCGACCATGGCCGTTGAGGAACGGGTAGAGGTTGTAGCTTACCTCTGGGCAGGTGTCTAGGAGCCTTGCACTGGGCGCACACCGAACAGGAAGAAACATAAATCCTCACATCCTTAGCTAAAGTGTGCCACCAGTACCTTCCTTCAAGACAGCGCATCGTCCGACCTATTCCAGGATGACCAGAGGAGGGTGACGTGTGAGCCCAATATATCAATCGGTCGCGGACAGCAGACGGAACGTACAGATGACCAGCTGGACACTCAGGGGGAGAAGGCTCTGCACGTGACGCCCGCTCAATGTCCGTGTCCAGCTCCCACACTACCGGCGCCACCAGACACGAAGCTGGGAGTATGGGAGTGGGATCCATGGACCGCTCCTCTGTGTCATACAGCCGAGACAATGCGTCTGCCTTAACGTTCTGGGAGCCTGGTCTGTAAGAAAGAGTAAACACAAAACGAGTGAAAAACATGGCCCACCTTGCCTGGCTTCAATCTCTTCGCCTGCCGGATGTACTCCAGATTGCGGTGGTCAGTCCAGATGAGAAAAGGGTGTTTAGCCCCCTCAAGCCAATGCCTCCACACCTTCAAGGCTTCTACGACAGCTAACAGCTCTCGGTTCCCCACATCATAGTTTCGCTCCGCTGGGCTGAGCTTCTTGGAAAAGAAAGCACAGGGGTGAAGCTTCAGTGGCGTACCCGAACGCTGAGAGAGCACTGCTCCTACCCCAGCTTCGGATGCGTCCACCTCCACTATGAATGGCAAAGAGGGATCCGGATGAGTCAGCACAGGCACCGAGGTAAACAGAGTCTTCAGGTGCTCAAAAGCCCTGTTCGCCTCAGCCGACCACTGCAAGCGCACCGGGCCCCCCTTTAGCAGTGAGGTAATGGGAGCTGCCACCTGACCAAAACCCCGGATAAACCTCCGGTAGTAATTGGAGAACCCCAAAAAACGCTGCAACTCCTTTACCGTGGTTGGAGTCGGCCAATTACACACGGCTGTAATGCGGTCGCTCTCCATCTCCACTACTGAAGTGGAAATCCGATGGCCTAGGAAGGAGATGGATTGTTGGAAAAACAAGCATTTCTCAGCCTTGACATATAGATCATGCTCCAACAGGCGACCAAGCACCCTGCGCACCAGGGACACATGCTCGGCGCGTGTAGCAGAGTATATCAGAATATCATCGATATGCACCTCTACACCCTGCCCGTGCAGGTCCCTGAAGATCTCATCTACAAATGATTGGAAGACTGATGGAGCATTCATCAACCCATATGGCATGACCAGGTACTCATAATGACCTGAGGTAGTGCTAAATGCCGCCCAAACAAGGAGAGGCAACGACTTCGGCAGAAGTCGTGACACCACCAGAAGGCGAGGTCAGTACAGGTGCAAAAAAGCTGGGACCAAGAGACTGAAAAACAGCTTCTATCTCAAGGCTATCAGATGGTTAAATAGCCATCACTAGCCAGCTACCACCTGGTTTCTCAACCCTGCACCTTAGAGGCTGCTGCCCTATATACATAGACATGGAATCACTGGTCACTTTAATAAGAGAGCATCCTGTCGGGCTGTATCACCACCTGGTACGTCAACTGCTCCGCCCACAACCGTAAGGCTCTCCAGAGGGTAGTGAGGTCTGCACAACGCATCACCGGGGGCAAACTACCTGCCCTCCAGGACACCTACACCACCCGATGTTACAGGAAGGCCATAAAGATCATCAAGGACAACAACCACCCGAGCCACTGCCTGTTCACCCCGCTATCATCCAGAAGGCGAGGTCAGTACAGGTGCATCAAAGCTGGGACCGAGAGACTGAAAAACAGCTTCTATCTCAAGGCCATCAGACTGTTAAACAGCCACCACTAACATTGAGTGGCTGCTGCCAACACACTGACTCAACTCCAGCCACTTTAATAATGGGAATTGATGGGAAATTATGTAAAATATATCATTAGCCACTTTAAACAATGCTACCTAATATAATGTTTACATACCCTACATTATTAATCTCATATGTATACGTATATACTGTACTCTATATCATCTACTGCATCCTAATGTAATACATGTATCACTAGCCACTTTAACTATGCCACTTTGTTTACATACTCATCTCATCTCATATGTATATACTGTACTCGATACCATCTACTGTATCTTGCCTATGCTGCTCTGTACCATCACTCATTCATATATCTTTATGTACATATTCTTTATCCCCTTACACTGTGTATAAGACAGTAGTTTTGGAATGGTTAGTTAGATTACTTGTTGGTTATTACTGCATTGTCGGAACTAGAAGCACAAGCATTTCGCTACACTCGCATTAACATCTGCTAACCATGTGTATGTGACAAATACAATTTGATTTGATTTGATAATGGAACAATAGTCACTTTAATAATGTTTACATACAGCTTTACTCATCTCATATGTATACCGTGTTCTATTCTACTGTGTTTTAGTCAATGCCACTCCGACATTGTTATAATATTTATACATTATTTTATTCGTTCCTTGGTGTCCACATCAACAACAAACTAGAATGGTCCAAACACACCAAGACAGTTGTGAAGAGGGCACGACAAAGCCTATTCCCCCTCAGGAAACTAAAAAGACGTGGCATTCTACCGCTGCAACATCGAGAGCATCCTGACTGGTTGCATCACTGCCTGGTACGGCAATTGCTCGGCCTCTGACCACAAGGCACTACAAAGGGTAGTGCGAACGGCCCAGTACATCACTGGGGCTAAGCTGCCTGCCATCCAGGACCTCTACACCAGGCGGTGTCAGAGGAAGGCCCTAAAAATGGTCAAAGACCCCACCCACCCCAGTCATAGACTGTTCTCTCTACTACCGCATGGCAAGCGGTACCGGAGTTTCAAGTCTAGGACAAAAAAGCTTACCCCCAAGCTGTAAAACTCCTGAAGAGGTAATCAAATGGCTACCTGGACTATTTGCATTGTGTGCCCCAACCCACCCCCAACACCTCTTTTTACGCTGCTGCTACTCTCTGTTTATCATATATGCATAGTCACATTAACCATATCTACATGTACATACTACCTCAACCATCCTGACTAAGCGGTGTCTGTATGTAGCCTCGCTACTTTTTATAGCCTCGCTACTGTATATAGCCTGTCTTTTTACTGTTGTTTTATTTCTTTACTTACTTATTGTTCACCTAATACCTTTTTTGCACTATTGGTTATAGCCTGTCAGTAAGCATTTTACTGTAAGGTCTACAACCTGTTGTATTCGGTGTACGTGACAAATAAACTTTGATTTGATTTGATTTTACTTTTAGATGTATGTGTTGTTGTGAATTGTTACCTACTACTACACTTGGTGGAGCTAGGAATACAAGCATCTGCTACCCCTCGAATAACATCTGCTAAATATGTGTATGTGACCAATAACATTTGATGCCATGACAAAAATAAAAATAACCCTTAAGCATCAATTTCGAGATTGTATATTCTCCCTGACCGTCTAACTTTTATTTAGGTGATTTTGAGTTATTATTATTATTATTATTATAAAATATATGGCTCCATTATCTTTTCTACATACTTTTTATCTGGTTATAGTGATTTACTTTTACACTGAACACGTTTTTCCATCCATTTCTTTTTCTTCTACTGTTTGGACAAAGGCCATTAAACCTAGTGTAATGACACAGTAGTACATTAAACCTAGTGTAATGACACAGTAGTACATTAAACCTAGTGTAATGACACAGTAGTACATTAAACCTAGTGTAATGACACAGTAGTACATTAAACCTAGTGTAATGACACAGTAGTACATTAAACCTAGTGTAATGACACGGTAGTACATTAAACCTAGTGTAATGACACAGTAGTACATTAAACCTAGTGTAATGACACAGTAGTACATTAAACCTAGTGTAATGACACAGTAGTACATTAAACCTAGTGTAATGACACAGTAGTACATTAAACCTAGTGTAATGACACAGTAGTACATTAAACCTAGTGTAATGACACGGTAGTACATTAAACCTAGTGTAATGACACAGTAGTACATTAAACCTAGTGTAATGACACAGTAGTACATTAAACCTAGTGTAATGACACAGTAGTACATTAAACCTAGTGTAATGACACAGTAGTACATTAAACCTAGTGTAATGACACAGTAGTACATTAAACCTAGTGTAATGACACGGTAGTACATTAAACCTAGTGTAATGACACAGTAGTACATTAAACCTAGTGTAATGACACAGTAGTACATTAAACCTAGTGTAATGACACAGTAGTACATTTAACCTAGTGTAATGACACAGTAGTACATTAAACCTAGTGTAATGACACAGTAGTACATTAACCCTAGTGTAATGACACAGTAGTACATTAAACCTAGTGTAATGACACAGTAGTACATTAAACCTAGTGTGTAGGGGTCATCATTTAATTAACCGACCATTATGTAGAAATGACATTGAATACAATCATAAACCACATTTATCAATCTGAATCCAATATTATGTGAATAAATGCAACAAGCCCTGTGCGTCTCTAAATGATCCAGCAAGATAGCGAGTCATGCGTTACCACTTGACAATTATTCAATTTGACATGTCAAACTAGCACTGTTATGCAATTATTAAGAGACTAGATGCGAATAGCTAATCCTGGCGACCAATGTTATAGCATTCATTTGAGGCAAGCAGAAACGTCAAGGTGTAAGCATGTATAGTGTAAATAACAACTACCAATAGAACTACTAAATTGTAAGCTTATAGTCAAAGAATTACTCTGTAAAATGAGGAATGTATTTACTTAAACTTATAGAATTCATTAGTCACAAATAATTAACACTTCAACAATTCACAAACAAACAAACAAACACAAACACAAACAATTCATACATGATACATTACAGACTACTGAGAGTAAATGAATAGTCGACTGATAGGCAGACTTAACGTGGTTACACGTGTCTTCATTTAAGAATAATGTCTTTGAGAAAACTGTGTAATACACACATGAGCTTGCTAACAAGTTCTCAAAGTCCTTTTAACCAAATTCAAGCAGAAACTCACACCCAACCTGAATTAACATTTCTTTGCACTAAAAAGAAAACACAGGAATACACACCCAGATTCTAATCAACTCAATTTAAATGATAGGATTGCGCCTGTCTCACTCCAGCTTTGAACTATCCAACAAACAAAATAACAGTTTCCCTGTAACAACAAAGACATAGCTGTCACACCCTGGCCTTAGTTATCATTGTTTTCTTTATTATTTTGGTTAGGTCAGGGTGTGGCATGGGGGATGTATGGTTTTTGTTTCTTCTAGTGCGCTTTTACTGTCTAGGGGTTTTTGTAGATTTATGGGGTTGTGTTCATTCTAGGTGTTTATGTAAGTCTATGGTTGCAGAGATTGGTTCTCAATCAGAGGCAGGTGTTTATCGTTGTCTCTGATTGGGAACCATATTTAGGCAGCCATGTTCTTTGGGTATTTTGTGGGTGATTGTTTCCTGTGTCAGTGTTTGTGCCACACGGGACTGTTTCGGTTAGTTCACGTTTATTGTATTTGTGTTCATGTTTAGTTTTTCTTATTAAAAACCATGGACACCTACCACGCTGCGTATTGGTCCGATCCTTGTTTCACCTCTTCAGAGGAAGAGGAGGAAATCTGCCGTGACAATAGCACTTACAGTACAATAAAACATATCAACATTCATAGCTCTTTTTGAACTCATGAAACAATCCAAACATGACTATTTAATTTGCACAGAAACATTCATTTAGTTTCATCTGTCTTTACGCTTCCAACGGTGTCCGTGCTCCCAGCGTTCTATGGTAATGTTCCTCCCCAGAGAAAGACACAGATAAGGTGTGTTTGACCCCTGTTATAGCCCACATATGGTCAGACATCCAAACAATGTAATTAAACGTGATTGAGATCACGCTGGACCTCAGCGCCTTCAAATCACCAGTATCACCTTCTCTCATTCTTCCACAGCAAGTGTAATGAAGGATAGAAGCTGTAAATGTTTTATAGGACAGCTATAGACCCACCATGTTTCTCACTGTGTGACTTTAGGAGTTTCAGACGCTCACGCTCAACCTCTTGAGTGTTGGTCACACACTCATGATCAAGCTGAAGGTCATTCTTGTTGTGCATTACAGAATGGACCGGATGTTAGGGAGACTGCAATTAGGCGTCTGACTCATACTAGTAGGTTAGAGAAAGTGTGTGTGTGCGTTTGCCATGCTGTCATCCATTCAGATTACGCCTGCGGGGGTCTCTCTATAAAACAGAAAGCGCCACACGAATACCAGACTGAGCCGTGGGGGAAAATACACATCCCACACCTGCTTAGATCTTTGCAGTGCTAAATGAGGTTTCATTGTAGTAGAGAGCCAGTAGACTGTGTAGGAGAACCCAGCTAAATGAGGTTTCACTGTATTAGAGAGCCAGTAGACTGTGTAGGAGAACCCAGCTAAATGATGTTTCACTGTAGTAGAGAGCCAGTAGATTGTGTAGGAGAACCCAGCTAAATGAGGTTTCACTGTAGTAGACAGCCAGTAGACTGTGTAGGAGAACCCAGCTAAATTAGGTTTCACTGTAGTAGACAGCCAGTAGACTGTGTAGGAGAACCCAGCTAAATGAGGTTTCACTGTAGTAGACAGCCAGTAGACTGTGTAGGAGAACCCAGCTAAATGTAGTAGTGCTGAGGGATCTCAGATACTATAGTGTTTCACCAAATCATCCTCCTTTTTCTGTGTAGTGGGGGATGAGACGTTCCCCCCTCTAGAGATGGTTTGTCCTCAATGGTGCCCCTCTCTGAAGAATCCTTGCTCCAGGGACCAGGGATAAATAGAGAGATAGGAGAGAGAGAGAGAGAGAGAGAGAGAGAGAGAGAGAGAGAGAGAGAGAGAGAGAGAGAGAGAAAGCGAGAGAGTGAGAGAGGTTCTCCCTACGGGGTTTACCTTCTTCCAGAGAAGTGACATCCTCCCAACCCTGCACCGTCTGCTGGGAGAAGATATCAGTCCCCCCCAAAGAGCATTCAGCTGTAAACACGCTTGACTTTGACTCTCTCGACCCACATATCCTCACAGGGTGTCATTGAGACAAAGCAACGAAGCAGGCAGAAAACTCCCAAGAGTTAGTTGATTGAAATAAATAAAAAATCCTGGTGTTGGACTGATATTTGATACTCTAAGTAGTTGTAGGGGTGGTGTTGTGTCGTCCGAGTTGTTCTGTTGTTTGTAGAATTCAACAGTGTCTCGTGTTTGACTGATGCTGTGTAGTAGTTCGAGGGAGTTGCAGATTTAGACCTTATTGTTTGGACATTTGACCTCTGATTTGACCTCGTTGAACAGTGTAGAAAATCAGGTCAGCGATCTTACGTAGAAGCTGAGAGATATTTATGTAGAGTATCTCTCAAAGCTTTTCACCACAGCCCAAGCCAGGTCAATTGCTCATTCAACTTTTGCTTTAAGGGATTTGAATAAAAAGAATGAAGAGTAATGGTACTCTGTCAAATAATGTTGGCAGGATTAAAGAAGTGTTTTCCCTAAGAACCCCTTCACATATCACCCAACCTGTTCGTATTGTCACTGATGTGTTTCATTGACTTCATTGAACTTATGAGTATGAAACGGCAGCTCTGTCAGATTCAGATGTATTGTGTATCAAAGCGCAGTGTTAAGCATGATGTATTGAAATGTAAAGCGTTGTTAATGTGTGTGTGGGTGTGTGGGTGTGGCTGTGTGTGTGTGTCTATCATTTCCCTGAAAGTAAGGTTGCCTTTTATGTGGAGTGACTGAGTATGCTTGTTTGTCTCTCCTCGTCACTGAAGAACGCCTCTATTTTCCAACCCGTGGAGATGGTTCTCTAAACTTGGGTTATGTTCATTAGGGCACAATGGAAAACAATCCTAATCTTCATGTTGTTCATTTTGAGACTTGTTTGTTGAAGCTTCACTGGAGAAAACGACATGCAAAGTATGAAATAATAATGTCAGTTCCAGCAAGTCGAAGTCAGACAATGTATGTTTCATGAGTCTGTTTGCCGAGATGGGTGAAAGTTAGAGGTGTTATTGAATCAATGAAGTCTCCGATGAAAGCGATGACTCCCTAGCTAGCTGTGATCAGTGACACAATAGAGAGGATTCGGAGCAGAGAGCGTTGATGCCGTGAGATACTTTCAACCAAACTCTTTGTCTTCACAATGCCTTCATCTCAGAGTGAGCTGGCAAAATGCACGTCACGATTCAAAGTTTCAAAGATGTGTTTGTTCTGTAATTGCTGAAGTTTTTGCCAGAACCGTGGGAATAAGGGAAAAGAGAGGGAGAGAAAGAGAGAGAAAGAGAGAGAGAAGCTCACATGCAAGTCATATTTTGCCTTTCTTCTTGTTATGAACATGTTCTTTATAAGTTACTGTCTGTCAAGTCAAATGATATGCAGTTATTCAGGCTGAAAGTGACTGATGTAGGCCTAAACAATGTCTCTCTCCTCAATTCAATTATAGGTTTTCCACAAAGATGACAACAATTTCTTCAAATGAATGGCTTATGAGTGGCAGTACATTCACCTCCCACTATCTGGCTGTATCTCCATGAAAGGCAGCATTAACCCAAAGCACATTTGAGGAAAACATGTTTTCTGTATTTTTTGGGTTGAGGAAGCAGGGAAATGAGGGACAAATACAACACTGCCCGGCTACTACACTGTTCCCCTTTTTTGTGTGAGTAGGGAGGTAGAAGGGAGTGGTTAGGACAAGCCTGAGTGGTTGGAGCTTGCCCCACCTCCACCTCCGCTCTGAACACACACACACACACACACACACACACACACACACACACACACACACACACACACACACACACACACACACACACACACACACACACACACACACACACACACACACACACACACACTGATGAGGAATCAGTGGAGTTGTGAGCTGGGTGTCGTAGCGGTGCAGGCTTTCCGTTCCAGGTGAATGATTCCCTGTAATAACATGGGAATAAGCTGGGATAAATGGAGAGCACCGAGGCGTTAGTCATTTTCCTTCACCGCAGTGGAGACATTTAGAGCTGCTGTATGGGGCTGGCATGGCAGTGGCACCAAGGAGAATACGTCACAAATGGCATCCTATTCTCTATTTAGTGAGCTACTGTTGACAGGGGTCAATAGGGATTTAAGAGTTAAACCTTCCTGGTTGTCTCTGCCTTGGAAAAGCATCAAACAGACATTGGCTGTACCTATGGCAGGCTTGGCAGCACAGCAGCCATTGTAGTTCATGTTTGGCTCTGTCTATCTGAGACAAATGGGAGGATAATGACATAACTGGCTTGCATAAGCATGGTGCCTTTTGTGATTTGCTGTATATTTGTGAGAGGGAGGTGCTCAACTATTAGCATGCTGAAGATGACTAATTTGTGTGTGCATGTGTGTGTGGGTCTGTGTGTGTGTGGGGGGTCTGTGTGTGTGGGTGTGTGTTTGTTTGTGTGTGTGAGAGACTGTGAGACTTTAATCATCAGAGAGACTGTGGGACTTTAACCAACAGAGAGACTGTGGGACTTTAACCAACAGAGAGACTGCGGGACTTTAGCCAACAGAGAGACTGTGGGACTTTAACCAACAGAGACTGTGGGACTTTAACCAACAGAGAAACTGTGGGACTTTAACCAACAGAGAGACTGTGGGACTTTAACCAACAGAGAGAATGTGGGACTTTAACCAACAGAGAGACTGTGGGACTTTAACCAACAGAGAGACTGTGGGACTTTAACCAACAGAGAGACTGTGGGACTTTAACCAACAGAGAGACTGTGGGACTTTAACCAACAGAGAGACTGTGGGACTTTAACCATCAGAGAGACTGTGAGACTTTAGCCAACAGAGAGACTGTGAGACTTTAATCATCATAGAGACTGTGGGACTTTAACCAACAGAGAGACTGTGGGACTTTAACCAACAGAGAGACTGTGGGACTTTAACCAACAGAGAGACTGTGGGACTTTAGCCAACAGAGAGACTGTGGGACTTTAACCAACAGAGAGACTGTGGGACTTTAACCAACAGAGAGACTGTGGGACTTTAACCAACAGAGAGACTGTGGGACTTTAACCAACAGAGAGACTGTGGGACTTTAACCAACAGAGAGACTGTGGGACTTTAACCAACAGAGAGACTGTGGGACTTTAACCAACATAGAGACTGTGGGACTTTAGCCAACAGAGAGACTGTGGGACTTTAACCAACAGAGAGACTGTGGGACTTTAACCAACAGAGAGACTGTGGGACTTTAACCAACAGAGAGACTGTGGGACTTTAACCAACAGAGAGACTGTGGGACTTTAGCCAACAGAGAGACTGTGGGACTTTAACCAACAGAGAGACTGTGGGACTTTAACCAACAGAGAGACTGTGGGACTTTAACCAACAGAGAGACTGTGGGACTTTAACCAACAGAGAGACTGTGGGACTTTAGCCAACAGAGAGACTGTGGGAATTTAACCAACAGAGAGACTGTGGGACTTTAACCAACAGAGAGACTGTGGGACTTTAACCAACAGAGAGACTGTGGGACTTTAACCAACAGAGAGACTGTGGGACTTTAACCAACAGAGAGACTGTGGGACTTTAACCATCAGAGAGACTGTGGGACTTTAACCATCAGAGAGACTGTGGGACTTTAACCAACAGAGAGACTGTGGGACTTTAGCCAACAGAGAGACTGTGGGACTTTAACCAACAGAGAGACTGTGGGACTTTAACCAACAGAGAGACTGTGGGACTTTAACCAACAGAGAGACTGTGGGACTTTAACCATCAGAGAGACTGTGGGACTTTAACCATCAGAGAGACTGTGGGACTTTAACCATCAGAGAGACTGTGGGACTTTAACCAACAGAGAGACTGTGGGACTTTAACCATCAGAGAGACTGTGGGACTTTAACCATCAGAGAGACTGTGGGACTTTAACCATCAGAGAGACTGTGGGACTTTAACCAACAGAGAGACTGTGGGACTTTAACCATCAGAGAGACTGTGGGACTTTAACCATCAAAGAGACTGTGGGACTTTAACCATCAGAGAGACTGTGGGACTTTAACCAACAGAGAGACGGTGGTTGTGTTACTTAAGTATGTAGTTGAATGCACAGATTGTAATTGTCTATGGATAAGTCTGTATGCTAAATCACAAAATGAACATGCAATATTAACCCCACCTCTCTTCTGTCTCCTTTCTCAGGTGTCACTCTATGATTGCGTGAGCTGCTATCTATCGAGCGGAGCGGGAGTGTAGGTAGAGGAGCAGAGGAGAGGCGTGCCAACACCTGGACCATGGCACTGAGCCACCGATGGGCACAATCTCCCCTCGCGAGGGGGGCCACATTTATCCTAGTACTGGTCAGTCTGGCCCTGCCATCACCATCCCACGCAGACAGTGAGTAACACAATGAGATCAATGATACCTCCGGAGATATGCGGTATAGAAGTGTTGTTGTATTTCTAGGGATACACCATAGAGAAGTCTTGTTGTATTTCTAGGGATACACCATAGAGAAGTCTTGTTGTATTTCTAGGGATACACCATAGAGAAGTCTTGTTGTATTTCTAGGGATACACCATAGAGAAGTCTTGTTGTATTTCTAGGGATACACCATAGAGAAGTCTTGTTGTATTTCTAGGGATACACCATAGAGAAGTCTTGTTGTATTTCTAGGGATACACCATAGAGAAGTCTTGTTGTATTTCTAGGGATACACCATAGAGAAGTCTTGTTGTATTTCTAGGGATACACCATAGAGAAGTCTTGTTGTATTTCTAGGGATACACCATAGAGAAGTCTTGTTGTATTTCTAGGGATACACCAACATTAGGTAATTTCAATCAGGCTCCTTGCAGCCTGACATCTACCATGCAGACAGTGAATAAACACCATTATATTTTTATTTTATTTAGCCTTTATTTAATTAGCAAAGTCAGTTAAGAACAAATTCTTATTTACACTGACAGTCTAAAATATGACCTCCATAGAGAATATTCTGCCTGTTATTGTATAGCTTGGGGTGGTCTTTTCCATAGACTGTAAGGCTGATTTCCTAGACCCAGATTAAGCCTAGTCCTAGACCTTGGAGATTCACTATAGAGATTCTCTAATTCTCTTCCTGTGGATACCTGCACCTGAGATACACCAGAGAGGAATGTGCAGTGTTTTATGGCCAGCGATTGACCCGCTCTCCTTTCTATTTCCTACGATCCAAATTAGGTCATTATTGAAGGTCAAAATTGAAATGACGTCAATACAAGACTGTAGAACTGTTTGTAAACTGGTTAATTTGACATCAATCACTGTTGCTTTCTGGGATTGCTCCTCTATTGGCATGTAGTAGTATGGCTTTGCAGAGATATTTTCCAGAGACAAAGTGTTGTAGGCACGAGGCCTACATTTATCACTTTGTAAAGTGAGGATGTTAAGGAAACAATGCTGTGACACATGAAATGAATCAAATCCCTGCTTGAACTAAGTGTTCTGTTTGTTCACTGTTATATCTATCTCTCCCGACCAAAACAGATCTTAGCTATCTAATGATCCATCCTGTTGTGATCTGTCAGCAGTGCCGGTGTCTGATCTCTCTCTGCTGTTCACTCACATTAGTATCATGAGATGTTGTCTTGTGGAATCTCTCGCTGTTTTTAAAAATGTTGAGATATCTGACTTGAGACAGTCTGGAAATAGTGTGGAGTCTTGAGAACCCTTTCAGGTTTTGTGTTCTGAGGAAAGGGTTGTGTGTTCAAAAGGAACACTCTCACTCTGTTTGTTCTGGGCTTCTTATTCAGTGAATGAATTCCAGTGATTCTAAGAGCTTCTCTATCACGCAGCCTTTTCAGCATTCATGTTGTTCTAACCCATCCTCAACCAACCAACCTTCATCTTCTAATGGTACACAAGGCACACAATGGCAGGGGTCTTACCTATTGAGACTACTTCTAGTACTCTCAAGTACCAGTAGGAATAGTACTCTCAAGTATACAGTAGGAATCTGACTCTAGTCCAGTGGTTCCCAAACTTGTGAACTCGGGCCACCATCCCGTTATTGGGGATGGGATGCTAATTGCTTAATTAACTCTGGAACCACGCCTTTGTGGAAGCACCTGCTTTTAATATACTTTGCATCCATCATTTTCTCAAGTGTTTCCTTTATTTTGGCAGTTACCTGTACATTACAATAGTACAGTAGGTTAGTAGTAGTGCAAGTCTAGCACAGTAGGTTAGTAGTAGTAATATTTATTTATCTGTTATTTTACCAGGTAAGTTGACTGAGAACACGTTCTCATTTGCAGCAACAACCTGGGGAATAGTTACAGGGGAGAAGAGGGGGTGAATGAGCCAATTGTAATCTGGGGATTATTAGGTGACCGTGATGGTTTGAGGGGCAAATTGGGAATTTAGCCAGGACACCGGGGTTAACACCCCTACTCTTACGATAAGTGCCATGAGATCTTTAATGACCTCAGAGTCAGGACACACGTTTAACATCCCATCCGAAAGACGGCACCCTACACAGCGCAGTGTCCCTCATTGGGATATTTTTTTAGACCAGAGGAAAGAGTGCATCCTAGTGGCCCTCCAACACCACTTCCAGCAGCATCTGGTCTCCCATCCAGGAACTGACCAGGACCAACTCTGCTTAGCTTCAGAAGCAAGCCAGCAGTGGTATGCACAGTGGCATGCTGCTGGCTCAATGTACAGTAGGTTAGTAGTAGTAGTGTAGTAGAGTAAGTTAGTAGTAGTAGTACAGTAAGTTAGTAGTAGTGCAGTGCAGTAGGTTAGTATGAGTAGTACTACATTACAGTAGTACAGTAGCTTAATACTCGTGCAGTACAGTAGGTTAGTAGGTTAGTAGTAGTGTAGTACAGTAGTGCAGTAGGTTAGTAGTAGTAGTAGTGCAGTACAGTAGTACAGTACTACAGTAGGTTAGTAGTAGTGCAGTACAGTAGTACAGTAGGTTAGTAGTAGTAGTGTAGTACAGTAGTACAATAATACAGTAGGTTAGTAGTAGTAGTAGTGTAGTACAGTAGGTCAATAATACAGTAGGTTAGTAGTAGTGTAGTACAGTAGTACAGTAGGTTAGTAGTAGTAGTAGTAGTGTAGTGCAGTAGTACAATAATACAGTAGGTTAGTAGTAGTAGTAGTGTAGTACAGTAGTACAATAATACAGTAGGTCAGTAGTAGTAGTAGTGCAGTACAGTAGTACAGTAGGTTAGTAGTAGTAGTAGTAGTGTAGTACAGTAGGTCAATAATACAGTAGGTTAGTAGTAGTAGTAGTGTAGTACAGTAGTACAATAATACAGTAGATTAGTAGTAGTAGTAGTGTAGTACAGTAGGTCAATAATACAGTAGGTTAGTAGTAGTGTAGTACAGTAGTACAGTAGGTTAGTAGTAGTAGTAGTAGTGTAGTACAGTAGTACAATAATACAGTAGGTTAGTAGTAGTAGTAGTGTAGTACAGTAGTACAATAATACAGTAGGTCAGTAGTAGTAGTAGTGCAGTACAGTAGTACAGTAGGTTAGTAGTAGTAGTAGTAGTGTAGTACTGTAGGTCAATAATACAGTAGGTTAGTAGTAGTAGTAGTGTAGTACAGTAGTACAATAATACAGTAGGTTAGTAGTAGTAGTAGTGTAGTACAGTAGGTCAATAATACAGTATGTTAGTAGTAGTAGTGTAGTACAGTAGTACAATAATACAGTAGGTCAGTAGTAGTAGTAATATAATAATAATAATAGTGCAGTACAGTAGTACAGTAGGTTTGTAGTAGTAGTAGTAGTAGTAGTAGTAGTAGTAGTAGTAGTAGTAGTAGTAGTAGTGTAGTACAGTAGTACTGCTATGATGCAACAATGCATAAAACACATGCAGGTATACTAGCACACCTGTTAGAGTGAGTAGAGATCAGGCCACCTTCCCCCAACCCCTCTACCCATGGCCGTTGGGTTGGGGCATTGTTAGCCTAGGAATGTCAACTGTGTCTCTCTGTTGACAAAACAAACATGGTTGATGTCCATGCTACCCCAGGGTGACTACAGTACAGCATAGCTGGCTTTTTTTCTACCCTTTGAACAGTGCATTTTCTTCACCATTACACATTGCAATTTCTCTAGAGATATATCTGTTCCAGCCTGAACTGTGCAATGTGGTAGGGAGTTGTAGTTTCCAACAGGCTAATATTCAACACAGTTTAGCGCATTAAACATGGTAATTAACTACAGTTACCATAATCCATGGCTCATTTACTTGACCTGTGTTTATTTTATGCCTGAAATGGAAAAGACAGAATATCGCGTGATGGTGAGTGGATATAGAGAGCAGTTGTTGCTTCGCAAGGTATATATATTGAAAATACAAGAACTCAGTGATTGATAGTTGGTATTCAGTAGTCATAAAAGTGTGCCTTATTTACTTTGAAAATCTACTAAAATAGTGATTTTGTCAGACAGCATAGGCAGCAGCTCTATCGAGATGAGATGATGACTTGAATGAAAAAACAAGACAAATGTAATATACACAACAACTGAAATATTTTCATACCCAAATCTAACTGCCTGTTGCTCAGGCCCTGAAGCAAGGATATGCATATTCTTGGTACCATTTGAAAGGAAACACTTTGAAGCTTGTGGAAATGTGAAAATAATGTAGGAGAACATAACACATTAGATCTGATAAAAAGTAATACAGACAAAAACATTGTGTTTTTTTGTTCCATCAGTTTGAATTGCAAGAGAAAGGCCATAATGTATTATTCCAGCCCAAGGTGCAATTTAGATTTTGGGCACATGATGGCATTAGTGTATGTGCAATGTTTTAGACTGATCCAATGAACCATTGCATTTATGTTCAAACTGTTCTATCAAGACTGCCCACATTCTTTTCACTGTAGTAGCTACTGTAAATTGGACAGTGCAGGCAGTTAGATTAACAAGAATTTAAGCTTTCTGCCAATATCAGATATTTCTATGTCCTGGGAAATGTTCTTGTTACTTACAACCTCATGCTTATTGCATTAGCCTATGTTAGCTCAACCATCCCGCAGGGGACCCACCAATCCTGAAGAAGTTTAATATCTTACACTTACAAGTTAGTAAGTAGAATATTGTATCATGGTAACTAATACATGCAATAATAAATCACATTTATTAGTCTTGGTTGATATATGTGGAGGTCAAGGCCGGGGTGAGGTAGCTAGACAACAAAGAGGGTGAGCCCGTGAACCAGACATGCTAATGCAATCATGTTTTTCTCCTGAGAGACCCATTTTAGTGTTACACACAACCACACACACACTGATCTCATTACTGCACAGCATCCTAGGGGGGAGCAGCACTCTCTCTAATGAACATGACATGCTTCACGTCAAATTTAGGAGGATTTCTAATGGAAGGAATTAATAAGACAGAAAGTGGAAAATTCCCGGTCGCTCCTCACTGTGTGTGTGTGTGTGTGTGTGTGTGTGTGTGTGTGTGTGTGTGTGTGTGTGTGTGTGTGTGTGTGTGTGTGTGTGTGTGTGTGTGTTCAGGAAGGATGGGGTACATACACCCACTGTCAGGTGCTCGGTGTGGTTGCACATCGGTGAGTCTAAAAATGTGTTGTCGACACAAAAAGAGTTTATAGTCTTAAGGGAAGACAGCTAGCAATGCAAGAAGAGGCTTAAAAATAGCCAGGGCTGCCAGAAAGAATGAGAGTGATTCTGAAAAGAGAAAAACCCTCTCTCCTACTGTGTCGGAGACTGGTTAGATTTACTGCCACACCTTCTCATCAGAAGCTTACACCATGATGTCACCAGCTAACATTGGTTATTGCTGTAATTGTAATGTTAATTGACTTTTAAAAAGTATGCTAAAGATGATTATTTTAAAACAAGTAATTAGTACCATAAACTTTTTATGTCCATTCAACACTGAACCCCTCTTTTATGTTACCTTTACTGTTACATTCAGTATGTTTGTGTTACGGTTTTTTTCCGTCGAAAGAGAGACGGACCAAAATGCAGCGTGGTGAATTCGATACATGTTTAATGAAGACAAAACACGAACAATACAAAAACGTAACGTGAAAACCTATACAGCCTATCTGGTGACAACAGAGACAGGAACAATCACCCACAAAACACTCAAAGAATATGGCTGCCTAAATATGGTTCCCAATCAGAGACAACGATAATCACCTGCCTCTGATTGAGAACCAATTCAGACAGCCATAGACTATGCTAGACAACCCTACTAAGCCACAATCCCAATACCTACTAAAACCCCTATACAAAAACACACCACAAAATAAACCCATGTCACACCCTGGCCTGACCAAATAAATAAAGAAAACACAAAATACTAAGACCAAGGCGTGACAGTTTGTTAATATCTTAGGTTGATTCAAGTATTGCAATTATCTTAAGAATGTGATTAAGTATGTGTTTGAATACAGTACTATCACATTTATACAATGGGTGGGTCTAATCCTGGATGCGGATTGGTTAAAACCGCATTCCAGACAGTTTCTATTTAAGCAATAAGGCCCGAGGAGGTGTGGTATATGGCCAATATACCACAGCTAAGGGCTGTTCTTATGCACGACGCACCACGGAGTGACTGGACACAGCCCTTAGCTGTGGTATTTTAGCCATATATCACAAACCCCCAAGGTGCCTTATTGCGATTATAAACTGGTTACCAATGTAATTAGAGCAGTAAAAATCTGTTTTGTCATACATGCCGTATACGGTCTGATATACCATGGCCTTCAGCCAATCAATTCAGGGCTCAAACCACCCAGTTTATAATTAATAAGTTACCACCGGCTAAATCTATGATGTTGAAATGCTTATTTATTCTGTTCCTTCTGACAGCGCATTCCACTGTCTCATCAGCTCAGCCAGGAAATGTTCTGTATATACTAGATCTACACTGTAAAAAGCCTATTGGCATTATCTTTTAGACTAGAATTTGGTTTTCAACAGTGGAGATTTGTAATGTGTAACCTTGCTGTCTGTCTCTCCAACATTTTCTCCAACATTGTTTCAATATTGAAATTTGATCTCCAGTTGTCCTATGGTAATGAACGTGTCAGGAGTCGGAATGAGGCAGACATAGCTGGCAGCTTTTCTCAGCCAGTGGAATCATGATTCAGCATAATTGTTACGGATGTACAGTCGGAAGTTTACATACACTAAGGTTGGAGTCATTAAAACTCGTTTTTCAACCACATGACTTGTTAACAAATTATAGTTTTGGCAAGTCGGTTAGGACATCTACTTTGTGCATGACACAAGTCATTTTTCCAACAATTGTTTACATCCAGATTATTTCACTGTATCACATTTCCTGTGGGTCAGAAGTTTGGGTCAGAAAGTTTACACTAAGTTGACTGTGCCTTTAAACAGCTTAGAAAGTTCCAGAAAATGATGTAATGGCTGTAGAAGCTTCTGAAAGGCTAATTGACATCATTTGAGTGAATTGGAGGTGTACCTGTGGATGTATTTCAAGGCCTATCTTCAAACTCAGTGCCTCTTTGCTTGACATCATGGGAAAATCAAAAGAAAATCGGCCAAGACCTCAGAAAGAAATTGTAGACCTCCACAAGTCTGGTTCATCCTTGGGAGCAATTTCCAAATGCCTGAAGGTACCACATTCATCTGTACAAACAATAGTATGCAATTATAAACACCATTGGTGTAACGGTTCTCTTCTGGTGAAAGAGAGGCGGACCAAAATGTAGCGTGGTTAGTTTTGTACATCTTTAATAAAGATGAAAATACAACAATCTACAAAACAAGAAACGTGAAAAAACCAAAACAGTCCTATCTGGTGCCACAAACACAAAGACAGGAACAATCACCCACAAAACCCAATACAAAACAGGCTACCTAAACATGGTTCCCAATCAGAGACAATGACGAACACCTGCCTCTGATTGAGAACCATATCAGGTCAAACATAGAAATAGACAAACCAGACACACAACATGGAATGCCCACCCAGCTCACGTCCTGACCACCACTAAAACAAGGAAAACACACACGAACGATGGTCAGAACGTGACAATTGGACCACACAGCCGTCATACCGCTCAGGAAGGAGACGTGTTCGCCTAGAGATTAACGTACTTTGGTGCGAAAAGTGCAAATCAATCCTAGAACAACAGCAAAGGACCTTGTGAAGATGCTGGAGGAAACAGGTACAAAAGTATATATATCCACAGTAAAAAAAAAAGTCCTATATCAACATAACCTGAAAATCCACTCAGCAAGGAAGAAGCCACTGCTCCAAAACCGACATAAAAAAGCCAGACTACGGTTTGCAACTGCACATGGGGACAAAGATCGTAGTTTTTGGAGAAATGTCCTCTGGTCTGATGAAACAAAAATAGAACTGTTCAGCCATATTGACCACCGCTGTGTTTGTAGGAAACAGGGGGAGGCTTGCAGGCCGAAGAGCATTATCCCAGCCGTGAAGCATGGGGGTGGCAGCATCATGTTGTGGGGGTGCATGGCTGCAGGAGGGACTGGTACAATTCACAAAATAGATGGCTTCACGAGGAAGAAAAATGATGTGGATATATTGAAGCAACATCTCAAGACATCAGTCAGGAAGTTAAAGCTTGGTCGCAAATGGGTCTTCCAAATGGACAATGACCCCAAGCATACTTCCTAAGTTGTGGCAAAATGGATTAAGGACAACAACGTCAAGGTATTGGAGTGGCCATCACAGAGCTCTGACCTCAATCCTATAGAAAATTTGTTGGGCAGAACTGAAAAGCTGTGTCAGGAAGAATGGGCCAAAATTCACCAAACTTATTGTGGGAAGCTTGTGGAAGGCTACCCAAAACGTTTGACCCAAGTTAAACATTTTAAAGGCAATGCTACCACATACTAATTGAGTGTATGTAAACTTCTGACACACTGGGAATTTGATGAAAGAAATAAAAGCTGAAATAAATTAATCTCGACGCTATTATTCTGACATTTCACGTTCTTAAAATAAAGTGCTGATCTTAACTGACCTAAGACAGGGAATTTTTACTAGGATTAAATGTCAGGAATTGTGAAAAACTGAGTTTAAACGTATTTGGCTAAGGTGTATGTAGACTTCCCACTTCAACTGTATACAAAGAAAATATCAATAGAAAAACACAAAATGCAGTTTGTTTTCTGTCATTCCAGCTTCAGTTTGAAGTGGTTGTGTTAGCTGTGTTGTTGGCTATCTATTTTGAATAGTGGAATGGTGAGAGAGCACATGTTCTATGCCAGGTGAAATCGCACATCATTAGCTCATTGTTATGGGTGTATCCAAAAATATTCACTAGAAATAAGATTACACAAACGCGAATGTGAAGGCTGCCAAAGTTGGCGAGCTAGCAAGCAAGGGATAAGAACATTGCTAGCCGTCATGGCAATGGAACATTTTGAATGAATGACTGGGTTGCATCCATAGATTTAGAACAAAAATACTTAACGACTGGGTCGCGTTTCTGGCAACAGAATCAATAGAGCGAAGGACCAGCCGGCTTGAGTAGCAACCCTGTACTTGTGTCGGGCCATATCTCGTGGACAGATGAAATAGTATGAATCATTTCATAAAAATAAAGTTTTTAATGACAGTCATTATTTGAATATGTTGGTAACTTATTGCATAAAAGTCATACTGAATTCAAAGCCGGCGTTTTGAGGATATATTGGCACAGTTTGCCGAACAACACCGATGCCAATATATCCTCCAAACCCCGGCTTCTCTGGCATTATCACTTAATTAATTAATGTCCACTTAACACTGAAACTCTCTAATATGCTCCCTTTAATGTTACATTCAGTACTCTTACACAACACTTATCTTCCCAATGCCATAAAATACATTCCATGACTTCACACCAGCACAAGTAAATCACAATAGCTTTTATTTTCCTATTGCAACTTGTTGACTATATTGTTGGTGTTGTGCAGTATGGCAGTAAAAAGAGACAGATAAAGACATTTGATTACGTGGAAAACAATAGATTTCATCTAGTGATTTAAACATCAAGAGGTCCATGTGAGCCATTCACTAAGATCATTTCAAATTAGGCCTCCGGTTTGGAAGTGTTTAGGAATGTCACCTATGACATTTGCTCTCCTACTGAGCTGAGCCAGAGGTTGTGTCCCAATTGGCAACCTGTTACCTTTATAGTGCACTACTTTTGAGCTGGGGCCACAGGTTTCTGGTCCAAAATAGTGCACTACAGTATATATGGAATAAGGTGCCATTTGGGATTTAGACAGAGGCTGTTGATCCTTTCGGAGGTCAATGTACCTGATAAACAAGTGTCTTATCACATAAGACCTCTGCTTTTTATGGCACCAATAATTGTCTAATTTCAACTGATAGGAAATTGGAAGACATCACACAGGGGCCTGAATTGTTTTGTCCTGTCACAACTTTTGGGACTATTCTATTGGTTACATTATGCCTGGCAAGCTCCATCAAACATAGCTGAACTATTGATGGAAGAAAAATACTATTAAAACCTAGGTCTGGTTTTAACTGTACAGTATGAAAGTGTGTCTGTGTGGCCTGGGCTGACAACATGTGAAGCCACTGCAGGGTAGCTTCTCCTGTCCTGTCTGCCAGGCCAGGAAGCTGGAAAGCCTGGGGACTACAGAGTGTCTGTCAGGCCAGGAAGCTGGAAAGCCTGGGGACTACAGAGTGTCTGTCAGGCCAGGAAGCTGGAAAGCCTGTGGACTACAGTGTGTGTTTCCCATTAGAAGGACATTGCTCCACAGGGGCCCTGAGTGCACCTCTCACTGGCCCTCTCACGTCATAGACCTCACACACACACACACACACACACACACACACACACACACACACACACACACACACACACACACACACACACACACACACACACACACACACACACACACACACACACACACACACACACACACACACACACACACACACACACACACGCACACACATAGTCTATAGGATTCAAAACACATATAATGGCTTATGTAGCTCCTTGTGTTTTGTGTGTTAGACTTAGGTTACAGTGTATCTGTGATTTCTCAAGGGAGCAGACAAATAAAAAACTCTCGTTTCACTTGTCATCAGATGCTCTGATGTAGTGATCTGCATAGCAACGCTGGTGCCTAGCAAATCATCAGGAATGTGTAGCTACTCAAAATAACTGCTGGAATCCTCCTACAACAATGTTCTTAGAATCCCACAGAGTACATTTTGTGAGGATTTGTTAGAAATACTTGTCTTATTAATGTTGTTGGAATGTGTTTGTGAGCATGCAGAACAGGTACATCTCACTTGGCTGCCTGATGTAATACCTGCTCTAGAACAGTATGAAATATGAAATGGCATCCTATTCCCTAAGTAGTGCACTACTTTTGGCCAGAGACAGAGCCGATGAAAAATTTGCAGGGCGTATATTATTTCTCACTAACACTGTCTCTGTTCCAGTGAATTTAAGCAGTGCGAATATTGCACAATATATCCTCAGTTCTGAGGCGAGGCTTTGGAGAAACAATTTTATCTGCTACAGTACAGTGCTGCTGCAACCCCTACACACAGTCAGAGAGCCACGGAGTCCCCAATGTGGGAATATTTGTGGATCTGTCCCTTTTCTCTCTCTGCCCACCCCATCCTCTAGACCTCTTCCGCACCACAGCGCAGCAGGCTAACTGTGTGAAGTCTTTGTGCTCGCTGCTCCCCCGGGTCGTGTTCGCATGATGATCTGCAAAATAGAATCTCTTTTTTCCTATCGCTCGTTGTCTCCCTTCCCCGTCACCTTTCAAGTCGTTGTGTGGTACTTCTGCCAGACTTGTGTGAGTGGGAGGCAGTTTTGAGTGCTGTCAACAGAGAGTGCAGAGAGCAGAAAAGAACAATGTATTATTTATCAGAACAAACATGACTGCTGGTGTTGCCGTACCATTCAGGCTCTTTCCAAATGGAGGTTTTTCACATTATTCAATTTCTCACACACTGATACTTTGCTGCATTCAGACAGTATTTGATCAGGGGCTGGAGGATAAGGTTCTACTGTTGAACTACTATTCATTCTTACTTCATGAGAACCAAAAATGAGTATGACACCTGGGTGCTTAAAGTATGCTACAGTACATTTTTGAAATGCCACGTACTATTTTCTTTGCTGCGTGAGAGAAGCAGATATGAAAGAGAACTTTACCGATGTCAACTAGATTGAAGCATTCATTCTATCGATTTATGGCATTATTCTGGGGAACAGCGATTTATTTAGTATTCAAGGGCAACAAGTAATGACAGAAGAGAAGCTTCATGTATCTATAGACAAGTTGACTAACAAATAGCACACCAAAATGTCGGAGATTATAAACCAAAACTGTACAGCGCATTTTCTATATTATCAGGTGAGGGCCTCAGATTTATTGCTGTATCACATATAGCCGGGCGGTTGCGGATGGGTTATTAGCAATTACGAGCGGGTGTGAGTGAACAAACAGCTGGCCCGTGCATCACTAATGTGCGTGTGTTTGGGAGTCTATAATCCAGTTTAAATGATGCCAGTGCTTATCAGTTGGTCATGTCCCGAACCAACAAAGCATGGCGGCTAATATGCCAGGGATAAACAAACACATCGTCCTGCCAGGGCAGTCAAGAGCCAGGACTACACCACTAATTGGAGAGTGTACCACATCTTGATAATCCTTAAATCCATTCAAAATCACACACAAATGCACAGACACAGGGTAGCATCCAGCTCCCTCCTACGTTGTTTTGCTTCCTGCTGAGGCAGCCTATCACAGAGCAAGTCTCCATCGGGAGGAAATGCATCACCTGCCCCTAGCACAGTCTCTCCTTCAGTCCTCTGCTCCATGGCCATGTATGTATCATCTCTCCTTCAGTCCTCTGCTCCATGGCCATGTATGTATAATCTCTCCTTCAGTCCTCTGCTCCATGGCCATGTATGTATCATCTCTCCTTCAGTCCACTGCTCCATGGCCATGTATGTATCCTCTCTCCTTCAGTCCTCTGCTCCATGGCCATGTATGTATCATCTCTCCTTCAGTCCTCTGCTCCATGGCCATGTATGTATCCTCTCTCCTTCAGTCCTCTGCTCCATGGCCATGTATGTATCCTCTCTCCTTCAGTCCTCTGCTCCATGGCCATGTATGTATCATCTCTCCTTCAGTCCACTGCTCCATGGCCATGTATGTATCATCTCTCCTTCAGTCCTCTGCTCCATGGCCATGTATGTATCATCTCTCCTTCAGTCCACTGCTCCATGGCCATGTATGTATCCTCTCTCCTTCAGTCCTCTGCTCCATGGCCATGTATGTATCCTCTCTCCTTCAGTCCACTGCTCCATGGCCATGTATGTATCATCTCTCCTTCAGTCCTCTGCTCCATGGCCATGTATGTATCATCTCTCCTTCAGTCCACTGCTCCATGGCCATGTATGTATCATCTCTCCTTCAGTCCACTGCTCCATGGCCATGTATGTATCATCTCTCCTTCAGTCCACTGCTCCATGGCCATGTATGTATCATCTCTCCTTCAGTCCACTGCTCCATGGCCATGTATGTATCCTCTCTCCTTCAGTCCTCTGCTCCATGGCCATGTATGTATCATCTCTCCTGCAGTCCACTGCTCCATGGCCATGTATGTATCATCTCTCCTTCAGTCCTCTGCTCCATGGCCATGTATGTATCATCTCTCCTTCAGTCCACTGCTCCATGGCCATGTATGTATCCTCTCTCCTTCAGTCCTCTGCTCCATGGCCATGTATGTATCATCTCTCCTTCAGTCCTCTGCTCCATGGCCATGTATGTATCCTCTCTCCTTCAGTCCTCTGCTCCATGGCCATGTATGTATCCTCTCTCCTTCAGTCCTCTGCTCCATGGCCATGTATGTATCATCTCTCCTTCAGTCTTCTGCTCCATGGCCATGTATGTATCATCTCTCCTTCAGTCCACTGCTCCATGGCCATGTATGTATCATCTCTCCTTCAGTCCACTGCTCCATGGCCATGTATGTATCATCTCTCCTTCAGTCCTCTGCTCCATGGCCATGTATGTATCATCTCTCCTTCAGTCCACTGCTCCATGGCCATGTATGTATCATCTCTCCTTCAGTCCTCTGCTCCATGGCCATGTATGTATCCTCTCTCCTTCAGTCCACTGCTCCATGGCCATGTATGTATCATCTCTCCTTCAGTCCTCTGCTCCATGGCCATGTATGTATCATCTCTCCTTCAGTCCACTGCTCCATGGCCATGTATGTATCCTCTCTCCTTCAGTCCTCTGCTCCATGGCCATGTATGTATCATCTCTCCTTCAGTCCTCTGCTCCATGGCCATGTATGTATCCTCTCTCCTTCAGTCCTCTGCTCCATGGCCATGTATGTATCCTCTCTCCTTCAGTCCTCTGCTCCATGGCCATGTATGTATCATCTCTCCTTCAGTCCACTGCTCCATGGCCATGTATGTATCATCTCTCCTTCAGTCCTCTGCTCCATGGCCATGTATGTATCATCTCTCCTTCAGTCCACTGCTCCATGGCCATGTATGTATCCTCTCTCCTTCAGTCCTCTGCTCCATGGCCATGTATGTATCCTCTCTCCTTCAGTCCACTGCTCCATGGCCATGTATGTATCATCTCTCCTTCAGTCCTCTGCTCCATGGCCATGTATGTATCATCTCTCCTTCAGTCCACTGCTCCATGGCCATGTATGTATCATCTCTCCTTCAGTCCACTGCTCCATGGCCATGTATGTATCATCTCTCCTTCAGTCCACTGCTCCATGGCCATGTATGTATCATCTCTCCTTCAGTCCACTGCTCCATGGCCATGTATGTATCCTCTCTCCTTCAGTCCTCTGCTCCATGGCCATGTATGTATCATCTCTCCTGCAGTCCACTGCTCCATGGCCATGTATGTATCATCTCTCCTTCAGTCCTCTGCTCCATGGCCATGTATGTATCATCTCTCCTTCAGTCCACTGCTCCATGGCCATGTATGTATCCTCTCTCCTTCAGTCCTCTGCTCCATGGCCATGTATGTATCATCTCTCCTTCAGTCCTCTGCTCCATGGCCATGTATGTATCCTCTCTCCTTCAGTCCTCTGCTCCATGGCCATGTATGTATCCTCTCTCCTTCAGTCCTCTGCTCCATGGCCATGTATGTATCATCTCTCCTTCAGTCTTCTGCTCCATGGCCATGTATGTATCATCTCTCCTTCAGTCCACTGCTCCATGGCCATGTATGTATCATCTCTCCTTCAGTCCACTGCTCCATGGCCATGTATGTATCATCTCTCCTTCAGTCCTCTGCTCCATGGCCATGTATGTATCATCTCTCCTTCAGTCCACTGCTCCATGGCCATGTATGTATCATCTCTCCTTCAGTCCTCTGCTCCATGGCCATGTATGTATCCTCTCACCTTCAGTCCACTGCTCCATGGCCATGTATGTATCATCTCTCCTTCAGTCCTCTGCTCCATGGCCATGTATGTATCATCTCTCCTTCAGTCCACTGCTCCATGGCCATGTATGTATCCTCTCTCCTTCAGTCCACTGCTCCATGGCCATGTATGTATCATCTCTCCTTCAGTCCTCTGCTCCATGACCATGTATGTATCATCTCTCCTTCAGTCCACTGCTCCATGGCCATGTATGTATCCTCTCTCCTTCAGTCCTCTGCTCCATGGCCATGTATGTATCCTCTCTCCTTCAGTCCTCTGCTCCATGACCATGTATGTATCATCTCTCCTTCAGTCCACTGCTCCATGGCCATGAATTAATCTCTCCTCCTGGCCCTTTTCTCTACTGCAGCTCACCGCAAGGCGTGTTACTGACATACATGCCTTACAGGTTATGCTATCAGCCACTTCAGTGAGTGGGTAGTGCACTAATTTCGACCAGGGCCCGTGTGTGTGTGTGTGCGTGTGTGTGTGTGTGTGTGTGTGTGTGTGTGTGTGTGTGTGTGTGTGTGTGTGTGTGTGTGTGTGTGTGTGTGTGTGTGTGTGTGTGTGTGTGTGTGTGTGTGTGTGTGTGTGTGTGTGTGTGTGTGTGTGTGTGTGTGTGTGCAGAGTGAAGTAGCCTGCGACAGGTGTGTGTAAGTGAGAGACTCCATCACTGAGAGTACAGTAGCAACACATCCTTCCCACTGCAGAATGATACTTCATTAGACTGGGGGAGCGGAGCTACCATCGTCCTGGATAATGTCCTATGATGCGTCTGCAGGGAGGGCTAAACACAATGTTTCCTTGCCTCATTTGGTTTTATAGCTGGGTTCCGGCTATAGTCCATGGCACCTAATCTCACAGGCCTAACAACTTCTCTAGATGTACTGCATGCCAATGGACCAGTCTGCCTGTCTGCTGGCTCCAGTAGAAGAGACATTATGCCAGGGAGGAGGGGGTGTGTTGTGCCATTATTACATAAAGAACACCTGCCCTTTTCATGACATAGACTGACCCAGTGTTGTGAAGGGAGGATCTGGGATGTTTTGAAGGGAGGAGGTGGTGTGTTGTGAAGGGAGGATCTGGGATGTTTTGAAGGGAGGAGGCGGTGTGTTGTGAAGGGAGGAGGCGGTGTGTTGTGAGGGGAGGAGGTGGTGTGTTGTGAAGGGAGGAGGGGGTGTGTTGTGAAGGGAGGAGGCGGTGTGTTGTGAAGGGAGGAGGGTGTGTGTTGTGAAGGGAGGAGGTGGTGTGTTGTGAAGGGAGGAGGGTGTGTTGTGAAGGGATGAGGGGGTGTGTTGTGAAGGGAGGAGGGGATGTGTTGTGAAGGGAGGAGGTGGTGTGTTGTGAAGGGAGGAGGGGATGTGTTGTGAAGGGAGGAGGGGATGTGTTGTGAAGGGAGGAGGGGCTATGTTGTGAAGGGAGGAGGCGGTGTGTTGTGAAGGGAGGAGGCGGTGTGTTGTGAAGGGAGGAGGTGGTGTGTTGTGAAGGGAGGAGGGGATGTGTTGTGAAGGGAGGAGGCGGTGTGTTGTGAAGGGAGGAGGGTGGATGTTGTGAAGGGAGGAGGTGGTGTGTTGTGAAGGGAGGAGGGTGGATGTTGTGAAGGGAGGAGGCGGTGTGTTGTGAAGGGAGGAGGCTGTGTGTTGTGAAGGGAGGAGGCGGTGTGTTGTGAAGGGAGGAGGGTGGATGTTGTGAAGGGAGGAGGGTGGACGTTGTGAAGGGAGGAGGCGGTGTGTTGTGAAGGGAGGAGGCGGTGTGTTGTGAAGGGAGGAGGCGGTGTGTTGTGAAGGGAGGAGGGTGGACGTTGTGAAGGGAGGAGGCGGTGTGTTGTGAAGGGAGGAGGTGGTGTGTTGTGAAGGGAGGAGGGGGTGTGTTGTGAAGGGAGGAGGTGGTGTGTTGTGAAGGGAGGAGGGTGTGTGTTGTGAAGGGAGGAGGTTGTGTGTTGTGAAGGGAGGAGGGTGTGTTGTGAAGGGATGAGGGGTGTGTTGTGAAGGGAGTAGGCGGTGTGTTGTGAAGGGAGGAGGCGGTGTGTTGTGAAGGGAGGAGGGTGGGTGTTGTGAAGGGAGGAGGTGGTGTGTTGTGAAGGGAGGAGGGTGGATGTTGTGAAGGGAGGAGGTGGTGTGTTGTGAAGGGAGGAGGCTGTGTGTTGTGAAGGGAGGAGGCGGTGTGTTGTGAAGGGAGGAGGGTGGGTGTTGTGAAGGGAGGAGGTGGTGTGTTGTGAAGGGAGGAGGCGGTGTGTTGTGAAGGGAGGAGGGTGGACGTTGTGAAGGGAGGAGGCGGTGTGTTGTGAAGGGAGGAGGTGGTGTGTTGTGAAGGGAGGAGGGGTGTGTTGTGAAGGGAGGAGGTGGTGTGTTGTGAAGGGAGGAGGGTGTGTGTTGTGAAGGGAGGAGGTTGTGTGTTGTGAAGGGAGGAGGGTGTGTTGTGAAGGGATGAGGGGTGTGTTGTGAAGGGAGTAGGCGGTGTGTTGTGAAGGGAGGAGGCGGTGTGTTGTGAAGGGAGGAGGGTGGATGTTGTGAAGGGAGGAGGCGGTGTGTTGTGAAGGGAGCAGGCGGTGTGTTGTGAAGGGAGGAGGCGGTGTGTTGTGCAGGGAGGAGGTGGATGTTGTGAAGGGAGGAGGCTGTGTGTTGTGAAGGGAGGAGGCGGTGTGTTGTGAAGGGAGGAGGCGGTGTGTTGTGAAGGGAGGAGGGTGGACGTTGTGAAGGGAGGAGGCGGTGTGTTGTGAAGGGAGGAGGTGGTGTGTTGTGAAGGGAGGAGGGGGTGTGTTGTGAAGGGAGGAGGTGGTGTGTTGTGAAGGGAGGAGGGTGTGTGTTGTGAAGGGAGGAGGTTGTGTGTTGTGAAGGGAGGAGGGTGTGTTGTGAAGGGATGAGGGGTGTGTTGTGAAGGGAGTAGGCGGTGTGTTGTGAAGGGAGGAGGGTGGATGTTGTGAAGGGAGGAGGTGGTGTGTTGTGAAGGGAGGAGGGTGGATGTTGTGAAGGGAGGAGGCGGTGTGTTGTGAAGGGAGGAGGCTGTGTGTTGTGAAGGGAGGAGGCGGTGTGTTGTGAAGGGAGGAGGGTGGATGTTGTGAAGGGAGGAGGTGGTGTGTTGTGAAGGGAGGAGGCGGTGTGTTGTGAAGGGAGGAGGGTGGACGTTGTGAAGGGAGGAGGCGGTGTGTTGTGAAGGGAGGAGGTGGTGTGTTGTGAAGGGAGGAGGGGGTGTGTTGTGAAGGGAGGACGTGGTGTGTTGTGAAGGGAGGAGGGTGTGTGTTGTGAAGGGAGGAGGTTGTGTGTTGTGAAGGGAGGAGGGTGTGTTGTGAAGGGATGAGGGTGGATGTTGTGAAGGGAGGAGGCGGTGTGTTGTGAAGGGAGCAGGCGGTGTGTTGTGAAGGGAGGAGGCGGTGTGTTGTGAAGGGAGGAGGTGGATGTTGTGAAGGGAGGAGGCTGTGTGTTGTGAAGGGAGGAGGCGGTGTGTTGTGAAGGGAGGAGGCGGTGTGTTGTGAAGGGAGGAGGGTGGACGTTGTGAAGGGAGGAGGCGGTGTGTTGTGAAGGGAGGAGGTGGTGTGTTGTGAAGGGAGGGGGGGTGTGTTGCGAAGGGAGGAGTTGGTGTGTTGTCAAGGGAGGAGGGTGTGTGTTGTGAAGGGATGAGGGGTGTGTTGTGAAGGGAGGAGGCGGTGTGTTGTGAAGGGAGGAGGCGGTGTGTTGTGAAGGGAGGAGGGTGGATGTTGTGAAGGGAGGAGGCGGTGTGTTGTGAAGGGAGCAGACGGTGTGTTGTGAAGGGAGGAGGCGGTGTGTTGTGAAGGGAGGAGGTGGTGTGTTGTGAAGGGAGGAGGCAGTGTGTTGTGAAGGGAGGAGGTGGTGTGTTGTGAAGGGAGGAGGTGGTGTGTTGTGAAGGGAGGAGGTGGTGTGTTGTGAAGGGAGGAGGCGGTGTGTTGTGAAGGGAGGAGGTGGTGTGTTGTGAAGGGAGGAGGCAGTGTGTTGTGAAGGGAGGAGGTGGTGTGTTGTGAAGGGAGGAGGTGGTGTGTTGTGAAGGGAGGAGGTGGTGTGTTGTGAAGGGAGGAGGTGGTGTGTTGTGAAGGGAGGAGGCGGTGTGTTGTGAAGGGAGGAGGTGGTGTGTTGTGAAGGGAGGAGGTGGTGTGTTGTGAAGGGAGGAGGTGGTGTGTTGTGAAGGGAGGAGGTGGTGTGTTGTGAAGGGAGGAGGGTGTGTGTTGTGAAGGGAGGAGGTTGTGTGTTGTGAAGGGAGGAGGGTGTGTTGTGAAGGGATGAGGGGTGTGTTGTGAAGGGAGTAGGCGGTGTGTTGTGAAGGGAGGAGGCGGTGTGTTGTGAAGGGAGGAGGGTGGATGTTGTGAAGGGAGGAGGTGGTGTGTTGTGAAGGGAGGAGGGTGGATGTTGTGAAGGGAGGAGGTGGTGTGTTGTGAAGGGAGGAGGCTGTGTGTTGTGAAGGGAGGAGGCGGTGTGTTGTGAAGGGAGGAGGGTGGATGTTGTGAAGGGAGGAGGTGGTGTGTTGTGAAGGGAGGAGGCGGTGTGTTGTGAAGGGAGGAGGGTGGACGTTGTGAAGGGAGGAGGCGGTGTGTTGTGAAGGGAGGAGGTGGTGTGTTGTGAAGGGAGGAGGGGGTGTGTTGTGAAGGGAGGAGGTGGTGTGTTGTGAAGGGAGGAGGGTGTGTGTTGTGAAGGGAGGAGGTTGTGTGTTGTGAAGGGAGGAGGGTGTGTTGTGAAGGGATGAGGGGTGTGTTGTGAAGGGAGTAGGCGGTGTGTTGTGAAGGGAGGAGGCGGTGTGTTGTGAAGGGAGGAGGGTGGATGTTGTGAAGGGAGGAGGCGGTGTGTTGTGAAGGGAGCAGGCGGTGTGTTGTGAAGGGAGGAGGCGGTGTGTTGTGCAGGGAGGAGGTGGATGTTGTGAAGGGAGGAGGCTGTGTGTTGTGAAGGGAGGAGGCGGTGTGTTGTGAAGGGAGGAGGCGGTGTGTTGTGAAGGGAGGAGGGTGGACGTTGTGAAGGGAGGAGGCGGTGTGTTGTGAAGGGAGGAGGTGGTGTGTTGTGAAGGGAGGAGGGGGTGTGTTGTGAAGGGAGGAGGTGGTGTGTTGTGAAGGGAGGAGGGTGTGTGTTGTGAAGGGAGGAGGTTGTGTGTTGTGAAGGGAGGAGGGTGTGTTGTGAAGGGATGAGGGGTGTGTTGTGAAGGGAGTAGGCGGTGTGTTGTGAAGGGAGGAGGCGGTGTGTTGTGAAGGGAGGAGGGTGGATGTTGTGAAGGGAGGAGGTGGTGTGTTGTGAAGGGAGGAGGGTGGATGTTGTGAAGGGAGGAGGCGGTGTGTTGTGAAGGGAGGAGGCTGTGTGTTGTGAAGGGAGGAGGCGGTGTGTTGTGAAGGGAGGAGGGTGGATGTTGTGAAGGGAGGAGGTGGTGTGTTGTGAAGGGAGGAGGCGGTGTGTTGTGAAGGGAGGAGGGTGGACGTTGTGAAGGGAGGAGGTGGTGTGTTGTGAAGGGAGGAGGTGGTGTGTTGTGAAGGGAGGAGGGGTGTGTTGTGAAGGGAGGACGTGGTGTGTTGTGAAGGGAGGAGGGTGTGTGTTGTGAAGGGAGGAGGTTGTGTGTTGTGAAGGGAGGAGGGTGTGTTGTGAAGGGAGGAGGGTGGATGTTGTGAAGGGAGGAGGCGGTGTGTTGTGAAGGGAGCAGGCGGTGTGTTGTGAAGGGAGGAGGCGGTGTGTTGTGAAGGGAGGAGGTGGATGTTGTGAAGGGAGGAGGCTGTGTGTTGTGAAGGGAGGAGGCGGTGTGTTGTGAAGGGAGGAGGCGGTGTGTTGTGAAGGGAGGAGGGTGGACGTTGTGAAGGGAGGAGGCGGTGTGTTGTGAAGGGAGGAGGTGGTGTGTTGTGAAGGGAGGGGGGGGTGTGTTGTGAAGGGAGGAGTTGGTGTGTTGTCAAGGGAGGAGGGTGTGTGTTGTGAAGGGATGAGGGGTGTGTTGTGAAGGGAGGAGGCGGTGTGTTGTGAAGGGAGGAGGCGGTGTGTTGTGAAGGGAGGAGGGTGGATGTTGTGAAGGGAGGAGGCGGTGTGTTGTGAAGGGAGCAGACGGTGTGTTGTGAAGGGAGGAGGCGGTGTGTTGTGAAGGGAGGAGGTGGTGTGTTGTGAAGGGAGGAGGCAGTGTGTTGTGAAGGGAGGAGGTGGTGTGTTGTGAAGGGAGGAGGTGGTGTGTTGTGAAGGGAGGAGGTGGTGTGTTGTGAAGGGAGGAGGTGGTGTGTTGTGAAGGGAGGAGGTGGTGTGTTGTGAAGGGAGGAGGTGGTGTGTTGTGAAGGGAGGAGGTGGTGTGTTGTGAAGGGAGGAGGCAGTGTGTTGTGAAGGGAGGAGGTGGTGTGTTGTGAAAGGAGGAGGTGGTGTGTTGTGAAGGGAGGAGGTGGTGTGTTGTGAAGGGAGGAGGCGGTGTGTTGTGAAGGGAGGAGGTGGTGTGTTGTGAAGGGAGGAGGTGGTGTGTTGTGAAGGGAGGAGGTGGTGTGTTGTGAAGGGAGGATATATACTGTGTGTCAAACACAACACATGCACACACACACACACACACACACACACACACACACACACACACACACACACACACACACACACACACACACACACACACACACACACACACACACACACACACACACACACACAAACACAAAGATGCTAATCATAATCTTGATAGAGGTAGCTTGACTACTGTATTCAGTGTACTGTTCTGACAATTATTTGTACAGTTCTGGCCAAAAGTTTGGAGAATGACACAAATATTACTGCTGCCTCAGTTTGTTTGATGGCAATTTGCATATATTCCAGAATGTTATGAATCAAATCAAATCAAATGTATTTATATAGCCCTTCGTACATCAGCTGATATATCAAAGTGCTGTACAGAAACCCAGCCTAAAACCAAACAGCAAGCAATGCAGGTGTAGAAGCACGGTGGCTATGAAAAATTCCCTAGAAAGGCTATGTGGGGTGGCCAGTCCTCTTCTGGCTGTGCCGGGTGGAGATTATAACAGAACATGGCCAAGATGTTCAAATGTTCATAAATGACCAGCATGGTCGAAATAATAATAAGGCAGAACAGTTGAAACTGGAGCAGCAGCACGGTCAGGTGGACTGGGGACAGCAAGGAGTCATCATGTCAGGTAGTCCTGGGGCATGGTCCAAGGGCTCAGGTCCTCTGAGAGAGAGAAAGAAAGAGAGAATTAGAGAGAGCATATGAAGAGTGATCCAATGAATTGCAATTAATTGCAAAGTCCCTCTTTGCCATGCAAATGGACTGAATCCAACAAAACATTTCCACTGCATTTCAGCCCTGCCACAAAAGGACCAGCTGACATCATGTCAGTGATTCTCTCGTTAACACAGGTGTGAGTGTTGACGAGGACAAGGCTGGAGATCGCGCTGGTTGAGTTTGAATAACAGACTGGAAGCTTCAAAAGGAGGGTGGTGCTTGGAGTCATTGTTCTTCCTCTGTCAACCAAGGTTACCTGCAAGGAAACACATGCCATCATCATTGCTTTGCACAAAAAGGGCTTCACAGGCAAGGATATCGCTGCCAGTAAGAATGCACCTAAATCAACCATTTATTGGATCATCAAGAACTTCAAGGAGAGTGACTCAATTGTTGTGAAGAAGGCTTCAGGGCACCCAAGAAAGTCCAGCAAGCGCCAGGAGCGTCTCCTAAAGTTGATTCAGCTGTGGGATCGGGGCACCACCAGTACAGAGCTTGCTCAGGAATGGCAGCAGGCAGGTGTGAGTGCATCTGCACGCACAGTGATACAAAGACTTTTGGAGGATGGCCTGGTGTCAAGAAGGGCAGCAAAGAAGCCACTTCTCTTCAGGAAAAACATCAGGGACAGACTGATATTCTGCAAAAGGTACAGGGATTGGACTGCTGATGACTGGGGTAAAGTCATTTTCTCTGATGAATCCCCTTTCCGATTGTTTGGGGCATCTGGAAAAAAGCTTGTCCAGAGAAGACAAGGTGAGCGCTACCATCAGTCCTGTGTCATGCCAACAGTAAAGCATCCTGAGACCATTCATGTGTGGGGTTGCATCTCAGCCAAGGGAGTGGTCTCTCTAACAATTTTGCCTAAGAACACAGCCATGAATGAAGAATGGTATCAACACATCCTCCAAGAGCAACTTCTCCCAACCACCCAGGAACAGTTTGGTGACGAACAATTCCTTTTCCAGCATGATGGAGCACCTTGCCACAAGGCATAAGTGATAACTAAGTGACTCGGGGAACAAAACCAATATTTTAGGTCCATGGCCAGGAAACTCCCCAGACCTTAATCCCATTGAGAACTTGTGGTCAATCCTCAAGAGGCGGGTGGACAAACAAGAACCCACAAATTCTGACAAACTCCAAGCATTGATTATGCAAGAATGGGCTGCCATCAGTCAGGATGTGGCCCAGAAGTTAATTGACAGGATGCCAGGGCAGACTGCAGAGGTCTTGAAAAAGGAGGGTCAACACTGCAAATATTGACTCTTTGCATCAACTTCGTGTAATTGTCAATAAAAGCCTTTGACACTTATGAAATGCTTGTAATTATACTTCAGTATTCCATAGTAACATCTGACAAAAATATCTAAAGACCCTGAAGCAGCAGACTTTAATATTAATATTTGTGTCATTCTCAAAACTTTTGGCCACGACTGTAGGTTCCATCATGAAGAAACATCAGAACTAGTTGTGTAGTTTCATGTGTTGTGTAGTTTCATGTGTTGTGTAGTTTCATGTGTTGTGTAGTTTCATGTGTTGTGTAGTTTCATGTGTTGTGTAGTTTCATGTGTTGTGTAGTTTCATGTGTTGTGTAGTTTAATGTGTTGTGTAGTTTAATGTGTTGTGTAGATTCATGTGTTGTGTAGTTTCATGTGTTGTGTAGTTTCATGTGTTGTGTAGTTTCATGTGTTGTGTAGTTTCATGTGTTGTGTAGTTTCATGTGTTGTGTAGTTTCATGTGTTGTGTAGTTTCATGTGTTGTGTAGACATAAACAGTTGATCATACGATGCCTTCAGCATACAGCAGTTGTATATACTTCATAGTCTAGTCTGTGTATTGTCTTTTACAAGCCTTTTTTTGCATTCATCTTTACAGTTTATTTTTATAATGATGTCGGTGGTGTAATGGATGGTGGTCCCGTTTTTCAATATGGACACACACTATAATACAGGCATTGTTCTGTATATATTTACATTGATGTAAGGTATTGTATCCCTACCAGCGGCAAACAATATCGCACTCTGAACAACTGAATAGATTCCTTTTCTATTGCGAAGCCTGTCTGTTTATTGAATTTTAACTCCTTGTTACTTCCCCCAGTGTCATAAGCTGTGCCTCAAAGGGCACACTATTCCCTATGTAGTGCAAACTCTACGGGGCTCTGGTCAAAAGTAGTGGACAGTACAGGGAACAGGGTGCCATTTGAGACTCAGCCACACTGAATGGTGGGAAGGCTGAAGGGGAGGAGGGAGAATATGATTTTTTATCTTCTATTTAGTGGTGCGTATTGAATGGATTGAATGGATGTTACCTGTAGTGCCTGGGAGGCTTCGAGCGAGGTGGAGAGGGAGAGCACACGGAGAGAGCAGAGCTGTGATTGTTTACCTGTCAGTGTGACTGATCAGACGGTGGTATGCATGGCTGCTCTATCCTCTAGCCCCGGATCTCTCTACTCCAATTCCTAATGAGACTTTCTTAACAAATAACATACTTTGTTTGAAACTTTTGTCATTTGTCATTGTGAATTGCCTTTGGAACACAGCTCCCCTCCGCCTTGCACAACATTTGACTATCTGGCTGTCTGCCTAGACACCATTACATTCTGTTTTTTTTCCAGCCCAGATGAGAAAAAGGGTCCTGTAGGACAAGCGTGTGGCAGGGAATGACAATGAGACATTTGAAACGACCGGTTGTAAACTAAAAGGTTTTAGACCAGGAAAAGCGTTTTGGTGTCACACACACACACTCGCACACACACACTATCACTGGGGCTAACATTCTGAACAGCAACATGCAGCCCACTCTTAAATCAGTAAGCTTTTATAGTGTCACCATGAGGCCATCTCTTTGTGTTCCATGCCAATGTAAATACAACAGTCAATGGGTCAATATCTGTGGGATCCTGCTATCTTTTTGTAAACCTGTGAGCCGAAAACAATCCTTTAATGTCAATTTCCTGGCAGGCTAGGAGCCCTCTCATACCTGTCTTCCACTTAAAGCTGCACTTAACAGAGATTCTGTCCAATTCCCTGGCAGGCTAGGAGCCCTCTCATACCTGTCTTCCACTTAAAGCTGCACTTAACAGAGATTCTGTCCAATTCCCTGGCAGGCTAGGAGCCCTCTCATACCTGTCTTCCACTTAAAGCTGCACTTAACAGAGATTCTGTCCAATTCCCTGGCAGGCTAGGAGCCCTCTCATACCTGTCTTCCACTTAAAGCTGCACTTAACAGAGATTCTGTCCAATTCCCTGGCAGGCTAGGAGCCCTCTCATACCTGTCTTCCACTTAAAGCTGCACTTAACAGAGATTCTGTCCAATTCCCAGGCAGGCTAGGAGCCCTCTCATACCTGTCTTCCACTTAAAGCTGCACTTAACAGAGATTCTGTCCAATTCCCAGGCAGGCTAGGAGCCCTCTCATACCTGTCTTCCACTTAAAGCTGCACTTAACAGAGATTCTGTCCAATTCCCTGGCAGGCTAGGAGCCCTCTCATACCTGTCTTCCACTTAAAGCTGCACTTAACAGAGATTCTGTCCAATTCCCTGGCAGGCTAGGAGCCCTCTCATACCTGTCTTCCACTTAAAGCTGCACTTAACAGAGATTCTGTCCAATTCCCTGGCAGGCTAGGAGCCCTCTCATACCTGTCTTCCACTTAAAGCTGCACTTAACAGAGATTCTGTCCAATTCCAAGGCAGGCTAGGAGCCCTCTCATACCTGTCTTCCACTTAAAGCTGCACTTAACAGAGATTCTGTCCAATTCCCTGGCAGGCTAGGAGCCCTCTCATACCTGTCTTCCACTTAAAGCTGCACTTAACAGAGATTCTGTCCAATTCCCTGGCAGGCTAGGAGCCCTCTCATACCTGTCTTCCACTTAAAGCTGCACTTAACAGAGATTCTGTCCAATTCCCTGGCAGGCTAGGAGCCCTCTCATACCTGTCTTCCACTTAAAGCTGCACTTAACAGAGATTCTGTCCAATTCCCAGGCAGGCTAGGAGCCCTCTCATACCTGTCTTCCACTTAAAGCTGCACTTAACAGAGATTCTGTCCAATTCCCTGGCAGGCTAGGAGCCCTCTCATACCTGTCTTCCACTTAAAGCTGCACTTAACAGAGATTCTGTCCAATTCCCTGGCAGGCTAGGAGCCCTCTCATACCTGTCTTCCACTTAAAGCTGCACTTAACAGAGATTCTGTCCAATTCCCAGGCAGGCCAGGAGCCCTCTCATACCTGTCTTCCACTTAAAGCTGCACTTAACAGAGATTCTGTCCAATTCCCTGGCAGGCTAGGAGCCCTCTCATACCTGTCTTCCACTTAAAGCTGCACTTAACAGAGATTCTGTCCAATTTCCTGGCAGGCTAGGAGCCCTCTCATACCTGTCTTCCACTTAAAGCTGCACTTAACAGAGATTCTGTCCAATTCCCTGGCAGGCTAGGAGCCCTCTCATACCTGTCTTCCACTTAAAGCTGCACTTAACAGAGATTCTGTCCAATTTCCTGGCAGGCTAGGAGCCCTCTCATACCTGTCTTCCACTTAAAGCTGCACTTAACAGAGATTCTGTCCAATTCCCAGGCAGGCTAGGAGCCCTCTCATACCTGTCTTCCACTTAAGGCTGCACTTAACAGAGATTCTGTCCAATTCCCTGGCAGGCTAGGAGCCCTCTCATACCTGTCTTCCACTTAAAGCTGCACTGAACAGAGATTCTGTCCAATTCCCAGGCAGGCTAGGAGCCCTCTCATACCTGTCTTCCACTTAAAGCTGCACTTAACAGAGATTCTGTCCAATTCCCTGGCAGGCTAGGAGCCCTCTCATACCTGTCTTCCACTTAAAGCTGCACTTAACAGAGATTCTGTCCATGCAGCGTTTCAGAAGGGTCAACGGGTTTAAAGCTGAAGAGGAAAGAGGAAATGTTTCTGTTGTTGATGACTCGGATCACAGCAGAGTGCAAAGACAAAGTCTGCCTCCAAAATGGCACCCTGTTCCATATAGTGCTCTACTTTTGAGGGGCCCTTGTTAAATATAGTGCACTATAAAGGGAATAGGGTGTCATTTGGGATGCCCCCAAGCCCTGGCTAAAGACATATTATCAGGTACCATCGACAAGCACCAAATGAGTCTTTTAGTAGATAGGGCCCATGTTGTGTGTCCTGTCCTTACAGGGTGGTAGTTTCCTGGACTCTCATTGAAGTGCAAGTAGAAATCACACCTTGAGACAATCTACCCAGTGACCTATTTGTATTTGTCACCTTTCACTGTTTGATTGTCTATTTTTCTAAATGGGTCTGAGATATAATCCTGCTCGCCTGTTGCTTTTATAAGAGCAATTACAGCCTAAATGGTACATTATAATTCATATCTCTGAGAACAATGCGATACAATATCAGACTGATGATACAAGTTCATTTCAACGATATTAAAACCACAACGTTCTCTAGGCCTAGTATCTCATGTAATAATGTTTGTGTCTGTTCGCGGATGCCAAAAGATTTTCTCTACATGCCCAAGCATTACCGACACGCATTTACCTGATAATCATCACAGCAGTCATCCACACGAGAGAGAACGTTTCACAATGAATATGATATATAATATATTTGCCATCCAGCAACATCGGTAAGGTTTCTATAATATGTATTCATGGCGGTGTGGAGAGACCCTGGTGATCATGGGTGTTTCCCAAATGGCACCCTATTCCCGTTATAGTGCACTACATTTGAACATGGCCCCATAGATCTCTGGTCAAAATTAGTGCACTATATAGGGAATAGGGTGCCATTTGGGAGAAAGTTAATGTGTGCACTATCCTGCCATTCTTCAAGTCCGTTTGGAGAGGACCATTACTTTAATGCACTTCACAATGGGGAATAAAGAAAAGGTAATTTCACATGTGGTTCATCTCAGAATGGATTCACTCCTCTGCTGAATTATTGATTTTCTCTGAAAGAAAGAGAGATAGAGATGAGCGATGTTTTGTTCTGGGCGGTGGGAAAACTATAGTGTGTCTTCTTAACATGCTGAAGGAGCCCAGTCCACATAGTTATTCTCTATATGTCCTTGAAGACATAGAGCAGAACTTTAAGACATGTTTGGGACTAGTAAGAGAGAGAAAAAACATATGGTATATGATGTCATCTTACTCTAGGTCCAGGATACGTCCCAACCACCTAAAATGGCGCTGAAGTGTCCTCTCCAGTTTTTTATTGTGTTCTCTCTGAGCGTTTAATTATAATATTGGATAGCATTTATTTGGCACTTTTCACTAGGTCTCAAAGCATTACACTGCATCGGACTAACTGACCCTGCACCACCGCCAATTTGTAGAACCCACTTGGGTAATTCAGGGCAGCCAAGTTTATGTCATGAACTGTACTTTTGCCCATCTAAGTAAATGTGGTGCTTGCATGCTCATGCAGGGGGGGATGCGTGATGTTCTCCAATGCTGGAAGGGGGACCCAGAGTGAAACAGTTTGGGAACCCCTGGTTTAGAGTAGGAAAGACTCTGAGCTGCAGCCATCCTCTGAAGACCACTATCCTGTTCTGTCCATCCTGTTGATTTTGCCTTCATTTATGGACGTAATTGAATGATGAAAACAAACTGCTCATTCCAGCTAAACCACCCATGAAGCAATGAGCTCATAACCAATATGGTTTATTCCTGAAAATGATTCACTATAGCCAGAGGAGGTTTGGATAAAAGGCTGCAGAGAGAAGTAGTTGGTGTTTTGGTGAGATGCCAGAGCTCTGCAACCTACATAGAAGCTAGAGCTCTAGAACATGAGGTCAACATTTAAAATGTTGCAGAATTCATTTTTTATTTAAAACCATACTTTTGTAATATGTCTGTGTAGTTACATCATCATTTTTTGACCCCCCTTTTTTTCGTGATATCCAATTTGGTAGTTACAGTCTTGTTTCATTGCTGCAACTCCCGTACGGACTTGGGAGCGGTGATGGTCGAGAGCCATGCGTCCTCTGAAACACGACCCTGCCAAGCTGCACTGCTTCTTGACACACTGCTCGCTTAACCCGGAACCAGCAACGCCATTATGTCAGAAGAAGCACCGTACAGCCAAAGTCAGTGTGCAAGCGCCCGGCCCACCACAAGGAGTCGCTAAAGCAAGATGTGACAAGGTCAACCCTCCCCTAACCCAGACGACACTGGGCCAATTGTACGCCGCATCATGGGTCTCCCAGTCGCGGCCGGCTGCGTCACGGCCGGGGATCAAACCCAGGTTTGTAGCGACGCCGCTGCGATGCAGTGCCTGAAACCGCCAAGACCTCTACAACATTATTTCTGAAAACATTTCTGAAACTGTCTTCAGTTCTTCAAGTTCTCACCTCCGGTTTTTATTTATGGGAAGTTTATTTGAGGTATTTCTCTCAAATTATATTCTTTATTGATAGTTAATCAATTGTAAGCTACAAAAAAGTCCTGTAGTGAAATAGCAAATTACAATTAATGTAGTAGTTTCCCACCAAAAGTATTGATGCTTGCAATAACCAAAAAACAATTTCAAATTTGGCTAAATAAATTAATTTAAAGTAGAGAACGATATTGACCATACTGTATGATAATATGCAGTAAGAATACAAAACATTAAGAACATAGTCTCACCCACCTAAAATGGCACAGCTCACCTGAAGTGTCATCTCCAGTTTTTATTGTGTTGTCTCTGAGCGTTTAATTATAATATTGGACAGAATGTTTGACACCTTGTAGAGTCCATGCCTGACAAATTGAGGCTGTTCTAAGGGCAAAGGGAGAGGGGGGCAACTCAATATTAGGAAGGTGTTCCTAATGTTTGGTGTACTCAGTGTATGTTGCTAATAGTGCAACAAACCACATTAATGCAATGTATTGCCCCACTCCAATCACCTCCAATCCTACTCGACAAATAAGAGTCTACATGTAAGTGGCTGGATTCATTATTAATGGGAACAGATTGGTAGGACTCCAGTGCATGTATTGATTTCTGGCTCCAAATTGCCTGTTAATAGTGTTCTCTGAGTGGGGAATGGGTCACTGGGTCTAGCTTCTTGATTGCTGTCCGGTCCACTGCAGTTTTGCTTACACTCACTCATTCAGCATGTGTTAGTCCCAAATGCCACATATTCCCTATATAGGGCACTACTTTTGACGAGAGCCTTATGGGCCCTTGTCAAAGGTAGTGCACTACACTTAGAAAAAAAGGGCTCCAAAATGGTTCTTGCTGTCCCCTTTTGCTGAACCCTTTTTGGTTCCAGGTGTAACTCATTTTGGTTCCATGTAGAATCCTCTGTGGAAAGGGTTGTACATGGAACCCAAATGTGTTCCACCTGGAGCCAAAAGAGTTCTAACTGAAACCAAAAAGGGCTCTTCAAAGGGTTCTCCTATGGGAACAGCCAAATAACCCCTTTAGGTTCTGTTCTAAGAGTGAATGTGGGGAATATGGTGCCATTTGGGGCACAGGCAGTGTAATGGCTGTTCTGGTGTATTCAGTATTCACTCCCTTCTGGAGAAATACAGTGAAGCTGGTACTGAAGCTCTCTGGGGGTGTTTTGTTATTTTTGATGCAGAGGTCTTTTCTGGTGGTGAGCTGCAGACAGGCAGGCCTCATGCTTTCTCTACCTCTCTACCCCTCTACCTCTCTCTACCTCTCTCTCTCTCTCTCTACCTCTCTGTCTCTCTCTACCTCTCTCTCTCTACCGCTCTACCATTCTCTCTCTACCCCTCTACCTCTCTCTACCCCTCTACCTCTCTCTACCTCTACATTTCTCTCTCTCTACCCCTCTACCTCTCTCTACCTCTCTCTCTCTCTACCGCTCTACCATTCTCTCTCTCTACCCCTCTACCTCTCTCTACCTCTCTCTCTCTCTACCTCTACATTTCCCTCTCTCTACCCCTCTACCTCTCTCTCTCTACCTCTCTACCTTTCTCTCTCTACCCCTTTCTCTCTCTACCTCTCTCTCTCTCTCTCTCTCTCTCTCTCTCTCTCTCTCTACCTCTCTACCTTCCTCTCTCTACCCCTCTACCTCTCTCTACCTCTACCTTTCTCTCTCTCTACCTCTCTCTACCTCTCTCTCTCTCTACCTCTCTACCTTTCTCTCTCTACCCCTCTCTCTTTCTACCTCTCTCTCTCTCTCTACCGCTCTACCATTCTCTCTCTCTACCCCTCGACCTCTCTCTCTCTTGACCTCTACCTTTCTCTCTCTCTACCCCTCTACCTCTCTCTACCTCTCCCTCTCTACCTCTCTACCTTCCTCTCTCTACCCCTCTCTCTCTCTCCCTCTCTCTCTCTCTCTCTCTCTCTCTCTCTCTCTCTCTCTCTCTCTCTCTCTCTCTCTCTCTCTCTCTCTACCTCTCTACCTCTCTACCTTTCTCTCTCTCTACCCCTCTCTCTCTCTACGTCTCTATGTCTCTACCTCTCTCTCTCTCTACCTCTCTACCTCTCTGTATCTCTCTGTCTCTCTCTACCTCTCTCTCTCTCTCTCTCTCTCTCTCTCTCTCTCTCTCTCTCTCTCTCTCTCTCTCTCTCTCTCTCTCTCTCTCTCTCTCTCCCTCTCTCTCTCTCTTTCTCTCTGTCTCTCTGTCCCTCTCTCTCTCTCTCTCTCTCTCTCTCTCTCTCTCTCTCTCTCTCTCTCTCTCTCTCTCTCTCTCTCTCTCTCTCTGTCCCTCTCTCTCTCTGTCTCTCTCTCTCTTTCTCTCTGTCTCTCTCTCTTTCTCTCTCTGTCTCGTTCCCAGGCTGTGGGGACAGAGAGCTAATGTCACAGCAGCACTCAAACTCCCAGCTGTCCCTCTCTTTCTCTCTCTTCTCCAACACTGCACAGTCTGATCATTAACAGCTTTCTTTCTCTTCGTTATCGCTCGCTAAAGTTGATTTAGCCATTGTGAGACTATTGTTTGAATCTCGTGGCAGAGCTGAGATATTTACTTCAAGCAGAACCAATTCTGTGTGTGTGTTTACGTGCATGTTTGTGTGCATGTCTCCATTCGTGTACGTGCCTATACATGCTTCCTCGGTTCATTCCCTCTTCACAGACATCCAGATGACATTATGGAAAGGTGCACTGTGACTGGGCTCTTAATTCCCTGTGCCTCTGTTACTGCTCAGGCGAAAAGCATTAGGATATGCATGATTAGATAAAACACAGGCTAAACAGAGGGACGCGGTCCAGTATTAACCACTGGCTGTTCTGCTGATGGGACTGTGTCTGTGTCTCAAATGGCACCCTATTCCCTATATAGTGCACTAATTTAAACCAGGGCCCATAGGATAGTGCACTATTTGGGATGCACTGTGTGTGTGCTGACTGTGGTGGTGTAAAGATCTATCTGCTATCACACACAATCCCTAGAGTACCACTACAGGCTACAGCTGTGTGTGTGTGTGTGCAGAGTGGAGTAGCCTGCGACAGGTGTGTGTCAGTGAGAGACTCCATCACTGAGAGTACAGTAGCAACACATCCTTCCCACTGCAGAATGATACTTCATTAGACTGAGGGAGCGGAGCTACCATCGTCCTGGATAATGTCCTATGATGCGTCTGCAGGGAGGGCTAAACACAATGTTTCCTTGCCTCATTTGGTTTTATAGCTGGGTTCCGGCTATAGTCCATGGCACCTCATCTGCCATACAACTCTCCTTCCGTGGCCTCCAATTGCTCTTAAATACAAGTAAAACTAAATGCATGCTCTTCAACCGTTTGCTGCCTGCACCTGCCCGCCCGTCCAGCATCATTACTCTGGACGGTTTTGACTTAGAATATGCAGACAACTACAAATACCTAGGTGTCTGGTTAGACTGTAAACTCTCCTTTCAAACTCACATCAAACATCTCTAATCCAAAGTTACATTGCAAACAAAGCATCCTTCACTCATGCTGCCAAACATACCCTTGTAAAACTGACCATCCTACCGATCCTTGACTTCGGCGATGTCATTTACATTAAAACAATTGGATACCACGAAAAAGGGGTAAAAAAATATATAAAAAATATAAAAAAATGGATGCAGTCTATCACAGTGCCATCAATTTTACTACCCACCACTGCGACCTGTACACTCTCATTGGCTGGCCCTCGCTTCATACTCGTCGCCAAACCCACTGGCTCCAGGTCATCTACAAGACCCTGCTAGGTAAAGTCCCACCTTATCTCAGCTCGCTGGTCACCATAGCATCACCCACCTGTAGCACGCGCTCCAGCAGGTATATCTCTCTGGTCACCCCCAAAACCAATTATTCCTTTGGCCGCCTCTCCTTCCAGTTCTCTGCTGCCAATGACTGGAACGAACTACAAAAATCTTTGAAACTGGAAACATTTATCACCCACACTAGCTTTAAGCACCAGCTGTCAGAGCAGCTCACAGATTACTGCACCTGTACATAGCCCATCTATAATTTAGCCCAAACAACTACCTCTCCCCCTACTGTATTTATTTATTTTGTTCCTTTGCACCCCATTATTTCTATCTCTACTTTACACATTCTTCCACTGTAAATCTACCATTCCAGTGTTTTACTTGCTATATTGTATTTACTTCGCCACCATGGACTGTTTTTTGTGCCTGTACCTCCATTGTACCTCCTTATCTCACCTCATTTGCTCACATTGTATATAGACTTATTTTTCTACTGTATTATTGACCGCATGTTTGTTTTCCTCCATGTGTAACTCTGTGTTGTTATATGTGTCAAACTGCTTAGCTTTATCTTGGCCAGGTCGCAATTGTAAATGAGAACTTGTTCTCAACCTGCCTACCTGGTTAATAAAGAAAGAAAGAACAGGCCTCTAACAACTTCTCTAGATGTACTGCATGCCAATGGACCAGTCTGCCTGTCTGCTGGCTCCAGTAGAAGAGACATCATGCTACATGTATTTAGCAGATGTTTTTATCCAAAGTAATACGGTACGGTAGGGGAAGGGAACCCTGTTCCTGGAGTGCCGCAAGTACTTCAGGATTTTATTCCAACTAATTACCACACTGAGCTGCTTAGCTAATTGATCTGTTCAGTGATTGGCTAAATTCAACACAGGTCAGTTAAATAAAAAATGTGAAGTTTCTTGGGCACTCCCGGGTTGTCTACCCCTGAGTAGACTGTTAGAACAATAATGTAAATGTGTCTGTGAGCCCTACAAGAATTGAACCCACTACCTTGGTGTTGCTAGTGCCATGCTCATACCAACTGAGCCACACAGAACTTTGAAATGATGCAGCCTGGGCTACTGTACTGTCTGTTTATAGTACACCCGCTTGGGTTCAGGGTTAAAGGTCATTGACTGGGCATCCTCTGGAACAACAAGTGCACAACTCTGCCCATACCAACCCTAAACGTTTCTCCGACAGCAGTGTATGTTTTAGGCAGGGAGGCATGTGGGCAGCTTTTATGTTGATTCATTCCGTTTTGTCGTTGTTGATGTGTTAGAGATCCAACTAATCTCTCGACTTTTCCATCTGTCTCATTATATATTCTGATGAAGGGATTATTATTTCTGGTGCCACTGTACTGTGTAATATGTTGGTATGTAGCTAGCAGTTCAAATGTAGAGAGTGAGTTCAATTGTATTCTAGTACATGGAATTGACCCCAAATCATCTGAAAGCCATTTTAACAGACATAACATGTGGTACTATGCCTGGTGCCTTGCACCAACAGAACAGCCTAACTATCAATTCTGATACTGCTACACTACAGACATGAACTGAACCCAGTGAGATTCTCCCCAGAAATACAGAATCAATGGCCTTTTACTGATAAGGTGAATCGCAATTTAAGCTCAAATTGAATATATTATGATGAAATGATGATCATCCGATTAAGTATTTATTACTTTGGAGACAGCGGCCCACGTTCCCTCAACATTTATGGGCAGCATTCAAATCCCTTACAAGGATCTGAACACTAATAACGTGTTGTTCAACTTTTTCCGTATGGCCTATTTTTTACCTTCAATATTCACACAGCTTTTTTTCTCTCCCTTAAATTGAAGAGGCCCGTTGTTGAATAATGTATGTAGGAGGTCAAATGTTCTTCTCCCTCCTCTCTCTTTATCTCTCTCACCGCTCTCTTTCTTTCTCTCTATTTAAAAAGAAGAAGAAATTCAGCGTAGTCACAGGGTCATGTACTGTATGAATGTGATGGAGAGAACATACACAGCTGTCAGTCATGTAAGCGTGGGGCTGAAGGAGAGAAAGAGCCGAGCACAGAGCAGATTTTACATTTAGAATGTCATGGCCCAGGGGTCAGGCCATTGTGACCATGGAAAATAAATAGCGAAGTAATTGGTGCGAACTCAACATCCTCTCAACCTCGATCCCCCACCGTGTCCCTCAGATTGAAAACCTAAGTCACCTCTGCCCCCTCGGACTCTCTCTCTTTCTGTCTTCTCTCGCTCTCTTTCTCTCTTCCTCGGTTCCCACTGGAGCATGTATATGGGGTGCTGGTTCACCGTCTGTGGGGTTGTGGGGCATCGGGAGGCTTCTATACACAATGGACGAGGAGGGGGGCTTGGTTCTAACTTTTTACGTTCGTTAAGATGAGGTAAAGTTTGTGGTTTTAATGATGAACTATTGGGCCAATCAAGGTATTTTTTTAAAAAGTCTCTATTCCTCTAAATATCTTTCTCTCTTTACTCTTGCTAGCTCTATCTTCTTTTCCTCTAAAATTGTGTTTTAAAGGGCATCCTTGTCCTCCTGAATTCTGGCCCCTCCCATCCCCGGTCACATCACATTCTCACTCTCTCTTATGTACTACCCAATAGAGACCTTCCTAGATGGCCATTTTGAAGGTCTTGTTGTTGTGACATTGTGCCAGTAGCAGAATATTGATTCAACATTCCGGTGGACTGCAGATGATTTTATTTGAGGACAAATATAGGAGTAGAGGTAGCTGGCAGGCAGGCAGGCAGGCAGGCAGGCAGGCAGGCAGGCAGGCAGACAGACAGACAGACAGACAGACAGACAGACAGACAGACAGACAGACAGACAGACAGACAGACAGACAGACAGACAGACAGACAGACAGACAGACAGACAGACAGTGAGTGGTATCTAACTATCCTGTCCCTTAGAGACTGGGCTGTGTTCTTGTTTCTTTAAGCCTGGGTTCATGCAGGGGGAAACTCGGTTCCCTAGTGGACTGTCAAACAGAAGGCACCTCCATTGGTCTAGGCAGGGAGCTCAGTGCTTATGTGTGTTCAGCCAATAACCGAAAGGTTGCTTGTTCAAATCCCTGAGCTGACCAAGTGAAAATTATGTTGATGTGCCCTTGTGCAAGGCATGTAACCCTAATTGTTTCACTGGATAAGAGTGTCTGTTAAAATGTACAAAACATTAGGAACACCTGCTCTGTCCATGACATAGACTGACCAGGTGAAGCCATGATCCCTTATTGATGTTACTTGTTAAATCCAAGTCAATCAGTGTACATGAAGGGAGACATGGGTTGTGTGTGTACCATTCAGAGGGTGACTGGGCAAGACAAAATACTGAAGTGCCTTTCAACAGGGTATTGTGCCAGGCGCACCGGTTTGTGTCAAGAACTGCCACGGTGCTGGGGTTTTCACACTCAACAGTTTCCTGTGTGCATCAAGAATGGTCCACCACCCAAAGGACTTCCAGCCAACCTGACACAACTGTTGGAAGCATTGTAGTTAACATGGGCCAGTATCCCTGTGGAACGCTTTCGAACCTTGTAGAGGCCATGCCCAGATGAATTGAGACTGTATTACAACTTAATATTAGGAAAGTGTTCTTAATTTTTTGTACAGTGTATTTCTCATTCCCCTCTAAGTGGTGAGAGTGAGAGAGAGTGAGAGAGACAAAGAGAGGGAGGGAGTGAGAGAGAGAGAGAGAGAGAGAGAGAGAGAGAGAGAGAGAGAGAGAGAGAGAGAGAGAGAGAGAGAGAGAGGAAAAGAGAGGGAGGGAGTGAGAGAGAGAGAGGAAAAGAGAGCTGTGTTATCATCATTGCTGTGTCTATGCAGTGTGTAATTCTTTATGATATGTGATACCTAGTCTAATTGCTATTCCTCCATAGTGATCCCACTCACTGTGTTTTATACGAGGAATTCTACATTACTTCATGAGATTTGTCATAGCTCTAGTGCTTAGTATAGTTCTAACGGACAGTATTGTTTGCCTCTTGGTTATTATGTAGTCACAAAGGGAAACAATATTAGTTAAACTAGTATTGACAGCCGTTATGGATGAGGCCAATTTACAGGGAAACTGCCATTTGAGTCTACAGAGTGGAACATGGCCGCCATTACATCATCACAGTACAGCACGGAGCGACGAGGACAGCTCAACGCTCGCTTAGTGTCAGAGTTACAGCGGTGAAATAAGCACTCCGTTTAGGAGAAACGTTGAGGCCAGGAGGATATTTTGGGGCAGGAGAAAAGGGATGGATGGATGGAGGGAGGGAAAAAGGAGAGAAAGATGGGGGTAACTACACTACAGTCGTTTATGCCTCACTTCTAGGGTTGAAGGGCAGGAACCCAGTTATCGAGATCTTGCCGGGATTACAGCCCAAAACCACTCCCTTTTCCTGGGATAAATAACCGCGAGAAAAAACAGTAAAATATAATACATTATTTATATGAACAGCATGGCATGAAATGGAACTGATAAATTAGAAGTAATATCTAAATCTGGCTTCTTTACAGCCTCTGCATGATGAATCAACGCTCAGGGTGGGGACAGACAGCCCATCTCAGTGTGGAATGCAGGTCACAGTGCATGTAGACCTACAGTATCACCTCATCTTTCTTGTGACAGGACGGCCTACATTTGCTGCAGCATAGCCTATGCTACAGTAATATTTTCCCGCCTGCTCCCGCTCTCCCTCTCTGGCGCTCGAGGGCGCCAGATTGCCTATCATTACGCACACCTGTCCCATTTGTTACATTCACCTGTCCCATTTGTTACGTTCACCAGTCCCATTTGTTACGTTCACCTGTCCCATATGTTACGTTCACCTGTCCCATTTGTTACATTCACCTGTCCCATTTGTTACGTTCACCAGTCCCATTTGTTACGTTCACCTGTCCCATTTGTTACCTTCAACTGTCCCATTTGTTACGTTCACCTGTCCCATTTGTTACATTCACCAGTCCCATTTGTTAGGTTTACCTGTCCCATTTGTTACGTACACCTGTCCCATTTGTTACGTACACCTGTCCCATTTGTTACGTACACCTGTCCCATTTGTTACGTTCACCAGTCCCATTTGTTACGCTCACCTGTCCCATTTGTTACCTTCACCTGTCCCATTTGTTACAATCACCTGTCCCATTTGTTACATTCACCAGTCCCATTTGTTAGGTTTACCTGTCCCATTTGTTACGTACACCTGTCCCATTTGTTACGTACACCTGTCCCATTTGTTACGTTCACCTGTCCCATTTGTTACGTTCACCAGTCCCATTTGTTACGCTCACCTGTCCCATTTGTTACCTCCACCTGTCCCATTTATTACATTCACCTGTCCCATTTGTTACGTTTACCTGTCCCATTTGTTACCGCCACCTGTCCCACTCATTGGACCCACCTGAGCTCCATCATTATTTGATTGGCTCCCCTTTATCTGTCTGTATCCTCTGTTCCATCCCTGTCAGCGTTGATGTTGTTGCTTTGTCTCCTGTCCAGACGCTGTTCCTGTCCTGTTTCATGTCTGTAGTTTATTAAATGTTCTCCCTGTACCTGCTTCCTTTCTCCAGCGTCAATCCTCACAAATATAAAGACCAAATGCGCCTCTAATTTACCCATCTCCCTCTGGCTTTCGGGGGTCACCATATTTTTGAATTGTAAAAATTAGAGTTTTAAAAAGTTTTAAAGCCCATCACTCAAATATCATTGCTTTAAATCAGTGCATGCGCGAGCACTCTCGCAGTCTTTCTCTCTCTCTATCAACTCCATTCAAATTGCATCCAAAATAGATAATCCTGTTCTAGATAGATATATTGCTCTATATATCGATGTCCAAGCCACTTTACGGTAATAAATTCCTTGCAGTATTAGCCTTATATTTAGCTAATTAATTATGGGTTTTGCAAAATAATCTTTTAATTTATAGCTTTTGTCTCTTGCACAACACACAAACACCTGTGCTTCACTGACCTCTCCTTAAAAAACGCTCCTTGCCTCTTGGAAAAGCTAGACTAGAATAGCTTACTGGACATCATTTTTTAACATTTCTTATGCCAATAGACTATTTGAAGATGGATGCAAGCACTTTTTTGCTGAATGTTAAATACAGCAGCCAATAATAGAACTAGTTTGAAAGACGCGAGAACATGCGATGGCGGTAGGCTATAGCAGTTATTTATTCAGACCCATAACCATTCAATCTTTGTGAAAGCCTTCTGCATCTAATTCTAGTCCTGTATTATTCAAGGATGTCATTAGAATGATGAAGGTAAGGACAACGAAATTAATTGGAGGTAGGCTAATAACATTAGGATAAATATTATGAAAGGTATATAGGCCTATGCATCAGCCTACTAATTATACAAATAGGCCCTATTATATTTCAAAATAATTGTAACTTTATAGTCTGCATGTGCTGCTCCAGAATCGCATGTTCTCTTCTGCTTTATCATGGTTTGAACGATGTGTGTAATTCCAGTCCATACAATACAGTATAATACAATACGGTACAGTTATAGAGTTCACAAGATTAGCCTACTGCAGCTACCCAAGAGAGTATATATCTAGCTACATCTATGGGCTTTGTGTTTTTCTGTTGTGCGTAATGTGCAGTAGCCTATATCATATATGTATTGGATAAACGCAAAATCATTTAGAGGTTTTTTGAGCTTGGGCTCATTAAATGTTGTTAATGTAGGGCTCATAAAACGCATTTAATATATGTCTCGTCAGGCTCAGATAGCGTCAGGGAAGAATGTTCATAATGATCAAAGTTCCAACCAAATCCAGATATATGTATCTGCTTTATAATGCTTTTGAATGACACTGCCAGGTTACCTGGGGGAAAAGTGATTTATTCTTGGGATGTAACATTTGTAAAATACCGGGAAAATATTTGGTCCTACTCACGACCCCCTACATCTCCTGCCCACACATCACGTTTGATTAACCCTTCCTTCCCCTACAGATACTGTGGCTGTACCAAGTGTCACCCTATTCCCTAAATAATGCACTACCTTTGATGAGAGCCCTATGGACCCTAATAAGTGCACAATTTTGAGGGAATAGGATTCCATTTGGGACGCAGCCTGTAACTGCACACTAACACAGAGACACTGACATACACATCCCCCTGCTCTCTGAAAACAGGCCTGATTCCCCAAGGGCAGGCATAGCTCTGCATAATGCATCTACTGCCAGGAACCGAGATACACATGTACACATGCACACACGTACACAGAGAGAGAGAGAGAGAGAGAGAGAGAGAGAGAGAGAGAGAGAGAGAGAGAGAGAGAGAGAGAGAGAGAGAGAGAGAGAGAGAGAGAGAGAGAGAGAGAGAGAGAGAGAGAGAGAGAGAGAGAGAGAGAGAGAGAGAGAGAGAGAGAGAGAGAGAGAGAGAGAGAGAGGGAGGGAGGGAGAGACGTAGTTAGAGAACCCAGGCAGAATACTGTATGTTTTGTCGGCATATATTTGTGATAGCCTGGTGTGTGTGTGTGCATGTGTTAGCCTGCAGCGGTGGTGCTCTGACGAGTTCAGTGGAATATTTAATTACATCTCTGTCTCATCATTATCCCTCTAATGTTTGTTGCCATGGAGCTTTAATATGATGGTGTGTCATCCCAGACAGTTAATTGTGTTTCGTTTGATACCCCCTCCTCTGAGATAGGAGACACAGACTGCATCCTAAATGACATTATTTTCCCTATTTAGTGCACTACTTTAGTAGTGGGATAGGGAGCCTTTTGGGAGGCAGAGAGACTTGTTGTTTCTAAATGGTCAAGCCTAGGGTTTGGGTTAATTCCAGGGTTTGGGTTAATTCCACATTTAGTCAGGCATGATAGAGAAGCATATTTAAGATGTAGATTCTTATCTATGCATAGTTACTTCACCCCTACCTATATGTACAAATGACCTCTAACCTGTACCCCCGCACACTGACTCGGTACCGGTAGCCCCTGTATATAGCCTCCTTATTGTTCTTTTATTGTGTTACTTTTATTATTTTTATGTTTTACTTTAGTTTATTGAGTAAATATTTTCTTAACTATTCTTGAACTTCACTGTTGGTTAAGGGCTTGTAAGTAAGTATTTCACAGTAAGGTCTACTACACCTTGTATTCGGCGCATGTGACAAATAAAGTTTGATTTGATTTGCTAGTTTCATATCATTATTAATGAGAGAGACTTACAGGCACTGGAAGTGGTATGTCAAGTACAGCAACAACCAAACACATGACAGGAAGTACAATACAGCACTGGACGGTTTTGGTTCGCAGGCTTTTTTGACTTGATTTGGCTGCAGGCAGTTTGGTATCCGTGTTTTTAAAACACACATTGTTACTGCCTGAACATTAACTGGTAGGGAAGTGTGAAAGCCCTAGAACCTGCCCAGAGCTGCCTACTCCTGTGTTATTGTTGTCTTTCTCTGTCTCTCTGTCTGGCCTTGATGGTCCTAACGTATACTTGGTACAGTCAGCAGAGGATCAGCCGCCTCCTCTCTGATTCCTCCTTAGGTTTTGTCCTTCTAGGGAGTAGCAGAACAGAGCAGAATAGAGCAGAATAGAGCAGAGGAGAGTAGAGTCTTTATTATCCCGAGGAGGAATTCATTTAGCAGAAAAAAACATTTTTTTTAAACACAATGAACACTTGACATGAATATACACAAAAACCAGTATGTACAGCGATATGTACACAGTACACAATAATACTACAGCTTGTTGAGGTAGCAGCTGTGATGAAGGAGAGTGTAGACCTGCTCGTTTTAAACTTAGGGAGCTTGTATCTGCGCTCTGGGGAGGGAAGCATCGTCAATGAATCAAACAAGGGATGCTGGGAGTCCCTCAGAATAGATTGTGCCTTGAGTATGACTCGTATCTGATACAGGTCTGATAGAAGGGCCGTTAAGTTTATACCAATGATCCTGCTACTTTGTTTCACAATGTTACCTAAACCATTCATAGATGATAAATAGCGCCTATTGACGATAGTATCTTCTGGCTGGAGGAGTTTTGCTAAGAGCCACGACGCTCGTTCTTAACGTTAGTACCACAAGCGATGCGGTTTGTTTTGGAAATATAAGGAACATGTCTTTCATATCAGCGATGTTACAGCGCTTGTTTACAGAAAACAAACAGAAAACAGAGGCATTGCTGTGCTAATCAGCTATCTGCGTCTCCGAACACCTGTGTGTAAACGGAAGACGGATGGACGCCACAAACGTATTGTCACTCAAATAATACTGTTGGCTGCAACTGTGTTAAACCGGTGAAAACAGTGTACAGTAAGTGTGTATTTTGCATTTGTGAAATGATTTTGATTGATACACTACATGAGCAAAAGTATGTGGACAGCTGCTTGTCGAACATCTCATTCCACAATCATGGGTATTAATATGGAGTTGGTTCCCCCTTCGCTGCTATAACAACCTCCACTCTTCTGGGAAGGCTTTCAACTAGATGTTGGAACATTGCTGCGGGGACTTGATTCAATTCAGCCGCAAGAGCCTTAGTGAGGTCGTGCACTGATGCTGGGCGATTAGGCCTGGCTCGGGGTCAGTGTTCATCCCAAAGGTGTTTGATGAGGTTGTGGTCAGGGCTCTGTGCAGGCCAGTCAAGTTCTTCCACACCAATCTCGACAAACCATTTCTGTATGGACCTCACTTTGTGCATGGGGCAATGTCATGCCAAACAGGAACCGGCCTTCCCCACAAAGTTGGAAGCACATAATTGTCTAGAATGTCATTGTATGCTGTAAAGTTAAGATTTCCCTTCACTGGAACTAAGGGGCCTAGCCCGAATGATGAAAAACAGCCCCAGACCAGACCATTATTCGTTCTCCACCAAACATTACATTTGGCACTATGCATTTGGGCAGGTATTGTTCTCCTGATATCCACCAAACCCAGATGCGTCTGTCGGACTGCCAGGTGGCGAAGCGTGATTCATCACTCCAGAGTTTCCACTGCTCCAGAATCCGTCTGGCGGCGAGGTTTACACCCCTCCAGCCGATGCTTGGCATTGCGCATGGTAATCTTAGGCTTGTTTGCGGCTGATTGGCCATGGAAACCCATTGTCCCAAAAAACAGTTATTGTGCTGGCATTGCTTTCAGAGGCAGTTTGTAACTCGGTATTGAGTGTTGTAACTGAGGACAGACGATATTTACGTGCTACACGCTTCAGCACTCGCGGTCCCGTTCTGTGAGCTTGTGTGGCCTATCACTTTGCGGCTGAGTCGTTGTTGCTCCTAGACATTTTCTCACAATAACATCACTTACAGTTGACCGGGGGGCAGCTCTAGCAGGGCAGACATTTGACAAACTGACTTGTTGGAAAGGTGGCATCCTATGACGGTGCCACATTGAAAGTCGCTGAGCTCTTCATATGGTCATTCTGATGCCAATTTTTGTCTATGGAGATCGCATGGCTGTGTGCTCAATTTGGCTGAAATAGCAGAATCGACTAATTTGAAGGGTATTCCTCATACTTTTGTATTTATAGTGTATGAAAGTGGACGGCTTTATGTTTCTAGAACCATACTGCAATTGTTTATCTGCGCTCTGAGGGATTTTTTTCCCATTGTGCTCATGTTTGCATTTTGGTGTCAATTTGATTGATGTACATTAGTTATCCTCTCTCTTTCTCTCTCTCTCCCAGGCATGCCCAATTTCATCAAATCTCCAGATGACCAGACAGGTATTTCGGGAGGAGTGGCATCCTTCGTTTGCCAGGCGGTGGGCGATCCCAAGCCACGCATCACCTGGATGAAGAAGGGCAAGAAAGTCAGTTCTCAGCGCTTTGAGGTACATGGTCTACTATTGTATTTAATTGTTTTATTTGACAATAACGATATTGCACCAGATTTTAGCTACATAGCTACATAATTCTCAACCATAAATGAGAATGGGATGAGCATTCCGGTGCAGAAATGGTAAGACAAATTCTAGGAAGCCCAGGCAGACATAGTAGTCCTTTCCAAATGACATGAATAGATTCATTCTTATTCTGTGGGCGTGCCCACATCCTTGTTTCAAAGCACCACTCAACCACATAGTCTGTTTGTCTGTGTCAGTTCAGTGACCACCTCCTCTCGCTCTGTCTGCCTTTTCTTCCAACATCTGAAGCAATGCCGATGTATGCCACCCTGCTCAGACAAGAAAGACAGACAGGCCAGGTAGGCAGGCATACAGACAGACAGACAGGCAGGCAGACATACACTGAAAGCAGTAGCAGCAGGGAGGCCCATTAGCTGCCAGCTAGTAGAAATGGTTTCAAGTGAAGCGGTCTCAACATGGGTCCTTCCACAGATGCAGACACTCAGCTCACACTGACGTGATTAATAGGAAATATCTTTCATCTGTCTGCACGGCACTCCTCAAACTGAGCCCTGCTCTGTGTGCAGTCGGTGTGGAGGTGTGGGAGAGCAGTGGGCCCAGGGGGAGAGAGGAGAGGACTTCACTTCAGACCTGGGTTAAAATGATGGTTGCAAAGGGTTGGAAACTTTCCAGTAAAATTTCCAGAATTTTTCCATGGGAAGATAAGCCCTGGATTTTGGGAATTTTGCATGAATTCATCAAAAAAGTTAGCTTATAACAGTTAACCTTTTTTTGTGGTGTACACATAAGGCAATTCCAGGTCTTGTGGCATATTTTGGTTAAACTCTTTGCAACCATCTGCATGCACAGTGCATTCTTTCATCACATGTTCAGCTGATTCTCAAGCTCACTAATGCACACTAATGAGATGCTACTGAGCCCACACTATGACACTGTCTGAGCTAAGGACTACATGCTTTCTGGTAAGTTTTGATTAAAATACTGGGTGGGGTGAATATATTTTACATGACATACATGATTTTTTGTTAACTAGTAAATAGTAGCTTACAGGAAAGTGTGTTTAAATAATTTCTAACTTGTTAACTATTTTTGATCGTTAGTTTTTGCTACCATGTGAGTTTTAGCTTGCTTGAGCCTGCTAATGGAAGAGAGTTAATTCACCTGTTTCCATACATGTTTCATTTTAAAACATTTATCTTACGAAGAAGTTGTTTAACCTAACTGCTTAACTATTTATCTGTACATGGAATTGTATTTGTTTTTTTTTACTCATTTTTTTCTAATCTTTACAGGAAAATGCAACGGGCACTATCTGATGTGTGGGGACATTTCTCTGCAGCTAATGTAGAAGGAAAAGCTGTGTACATTTGCAAATACTGTGACAAATCATATGTGAAGAATGCAACAAAGATGCATAATCATCTGGCCAAGTGCATAAAGTTCCCTCAGTGCTCACAACAAGCAACCTCTGACGAAAGTCCCTCTACTTCCATTCAAGGTGAAAATGATCAATTAGACACCTTATCGATAGCAACAGCTCATGGTCCTCCTGGAATCAGAGGTGTTTTTGACTCAATGGAGGAACATAGTCAGAGAAATGCTGATGAATGTCTTGCTCGAGCTGTGTATGCAACTGGTTCACCTCTGATGCTCATAGGCAATGTGTATTGGAAGAGATTTATGAATGTTCTTCACCCAGCATACATCCATCCAACCAGACATGCTTTATCTTCTCATTTGCTGGATGCAGAGTTCAACAGAGTTCAAGTGAAGGTCAAGCAAATCATAGAGAAAGCAGACTGTATTGCAATCATCTCTGATGGGTGGTCGAATGTTCGTGGGCAAGAAATAATTAACTACATCATCTCAACCCCTCAACCAGTATTCTACAAGAGCACAGACACAAGGGACAACAGACACACCGGTCTCTACATTGCAGATGAGCTGAAGGCGGTCATCAATGACCTTGGACCACAGAAGGCATTTGCACTGGTGACAGACAATGCTGCGAACATGAAGGCTGCTTGGTCTAAAGAGGAGGAGTCCTACCCTCACATCACACCCATTGGCTATGCTGCTCATGCATTGCATCTGCTCCTCAAGGACATCATGTCACTGAAAACAATGGATACATTCTACAAGAGAGCCAAGGAAATGGTTTGGTATGTGAAGAGTCATCAAGTTATAGCAGCAATCTACCTCACCTAGCAAAGTGAGAAGAATAAGAGCACCACATTGAAGTTGCCCAGCAACACCTGTTGGGGTGGTGTTGTCATCATGTTTGACAGTCTCCTGGAGGGGAAGTAGTCTCTCCAAGAAATGGCCATATCACAGTCTGTCGATATGGACAGGCCCATCAAGAGGATCCTCCGGGATGGTGTATTTTGGTAGAGAGTGGTAAGCAGCCTGAAACTCCTGAAACCTACAGCAGTAGCCATTGCGCGGATTGAGGGAGACAATGCCATCCTGTCTGATGTTCAGATTCTGCTTGCAGATATAAGAAAATAAATCTGTACTGCCCTGCCCACTTCACTGTTGCTCCAAGCAGACATCAGCCGCCTCAGAGTGTTTGGGAACACACACACCATAACACGCAACAAGCTGACCAATACAAGGGTTGAAACATTTAATTGGTGGCCATCTTGGCAAATTTGAGGCTTTTTGAGCCTGACAACAAGCCATCCTCAACAAGGTTAGACATTGATAGTGAAGATGAGGCTTCAGAGTGTGATGTTCAAGAGGTGGACATTGAGGAGGTCCAGGGAGAAGACATGGAAGCCTGAGAGGAAGACAACCAAAGCTTTAGTTTCTAGACTATCATTTTACAGATCTATGTTGAAAACGTTTTTGGGAGATGCGGTGGATAGTTGGGGATCATTCAATATTCCCTTTCTTTTGTTGTTCAGTGAAATCATCCAATGTGAAGAGTCAACTCATTTAATTAAAGTTCAATTTGTAAATCAATTGTTGTTTTTTTTATTGGAAGGATTTAATCATTTACAATTACGTCTACTTATGACAAGGTAAAATGTTTATGTCTCTGTCTCCATATTATATGGTAAATATATCCAATGCAAAAAACATCTACATTTAAATGGTTTTAATATTAATTTGCATATATTTCCGTTAATTCCCATATATTCCCGTTAATTCCCTAACGCTAGGCAGGCTCAAGTGAACGCTCAAAGTAATTGAAATATTTCAGATACTGTTTGAACCTAGGTGTGCTCCACTGAATGTTCAGGAATGTTCTCTTCCTGTCATGTGGATATTTTGGTCTGCCGCTTTCCACTGCAGCATAAGGAATTTTTGGAGACCCTCTCCCCTGACCTCTGACCTTTGATTCTTTAACCCTTAAAGGCTGGCTTCCTGAAAGGCCTTGCTGAAATGCCTGCTGTTCACTCATTTCATTTAATAAACTTCTCTCTAATTGGGTGATTGTATCAGATCAGACGTACTTACTCCCCTTCACTCCCTGTGGAGCGTAGGACCACAGCAAGGTCATGCAATGCCGGGCGGTCCTTTGCAGTTGAGATTAGATAAGATGTAGTCTCTATTTGAGATGGTTTATTAATAGTACTGACAGAGTTTGAGTTTAGTCAGGTTTGCGTCTTCTGATCTGCTAAGGCAGACTCTTTTTATAAACCCAGTTCCTCCTAGCTAAATAGAAAGTAGCAGATATCTTAGCCCTGTATTAGTCCCCCTGCCAATGATCAAACCAGGAGTATTCACTGGGCTCAATGGGCTGGTACTCACCAGGGCTCTGATGTTGCTGTACGTATTGATGAAATAGCGATCAAAGGGATGCCTTGTTAAGATGACTGTTTAAATCCGTTTTGAATATTAGTTACATGGCGACCATGGGTCTCATTGCTTTTTCTCTCCTCTACCCACCATTGTGTTCAGGTGATAGAGTTTGATGACGGTTCAGGGTCTGTCCTGCGTATCCAGCCCTTGCGGACCCACAGGGACGAGGCCATCTATGAGTGTACTGCCACCAACAGTGTGGGAGAGATCAACACCAGCGCCAAACTCACCGTCCTGGAAGGTAGGATACACCTCCATCTCTCTGTCGCTCCCTCTCAATCATTTTCTTTGTCTTTCTATCTTCCACACACACACACACACACACACACACACACACACACACACACACACACACACACACACACACACACACACACACACACACACACACACACACACACACACACACACACACACACACACACACACACACACACACACACACACACACACACACACACACACACACACACACACACACACACACACACTTATCACAGAGGACCTAACCTGGTTGCATGTCAGAGTGGAGAGGGTGTTTTATGCCCGGCTCCTTCAGGTACCCTACTGCTCGGTTGATGAAATAGAAACAAGAAGTCAGTTTGTGATTTGCCGGTAGTTGTTAGATGTTCTGATTACACCGGGCCAACAATGTGTCTTGACATTTTATTTGATTACACATTCCGACCATGAATTTACAATCTATCTGCAGAAATGGATTTGTAAAGCTACTGTAGGTGGTTCTATGTGAAATGTGTTTTTTATCTTCTGCCAGTGGGAAGATTAAAGATGATGTCCAACAGCAATTATTTAATCCACACTCAAATTGATAGAGAAATATCTGCACAAAAGTATATCCTGCTGCCAGGGTTTTTGCAAATCACCTAGGAGCACATTATCTGGACTAGAAGATGATATATTGTAGATACCATCAGGCTGGCTGGCTTTCTTCTTGGCTCGCTCAGCAAACATATCTGGGGGGCTGTCACGCAAAACACACACGCCTTATTTTTCAAGGCTTCAGGTTGCATCCCTAATGGCGCCCTATTTCCTATGTAGTGCACAACTTTTGACCAGGGCCTTATGGGGGAATAGGGTCCTCTTTGGGACACATCCTCAGAACTACCAAAGGCCTTGTTAGGAGTGTGGCTGGTTGCTGAGGTAATTGGTGTTAACAGGGATCGGTATCTGCTGATCTAGGATCAGATTAATGTTGGGATTAACATCAGTCTGATGTAGATATATGCAGATAGCTTGCGGACAGAGAGATAGAGAGATGGAGCCAGGCAGGGGGCTTTGTAGCATGTAATAGACTGGTCTCTGATCAGCCTTAATCTGCGTCTCAAATGGCACCCAATCCCCTACATAGTGCACTACTTTTGACCAGGGCTCATAGGGCTCTGATCAAAAGTAGTGCACTATGTAGGGACTAGGGTGCCATTTGGAACGCATGCCTAATCTGTCTGTGTTGGACCTTAGTGCTGCTCCAGCCAATATGATTGACAGACGTGCTCTCTGAGTACAGAGTGAAGACAACCTCCTGGTGTATGGAGTGTGATGTGTTCAGGAGAAGGACAATGGCTGATGGCTGACTGTAGGCTGACTCATAGATCGTAAGACAGAAGAATCGTGCTCGTGTCACGTTGCTCCCACACACCTTACTGTACGCCGACATGTGGAAGATTGGGATCAGAGGGATGTGAATAAGAAAGCAGTGTTGTTTTAGACAGAACTCCTGTTTGTTCCCTGAGGTTGAGCTCAGGCAGGGAGGGGATGAGAGAGAAGAGAGGAGTAGAGCTGTGAGAGTAAAGGAGGAGTGGAGAAGAGGTGAGAGTAAAGGAGGACTGGATGAAAGGGGAGTACTAATAGTAAAGTATGACTGGAGGGAAGGAGAGAGCGGTGAGAGTAGAGGAGTGAATGAGAGAGCTGTGAAAGTAGAGGAGTGAATGAGAGAGCTGTGAAAGTAGAGGAGTGAAGGAGAGAGCTGTGAAAGTACTGGAGTCAAGGAGAGAGCTGTGAAAGTAGAGGAGGAGTGAAGGAGAGAGCTGTGAAAGTAGAGGAGGAGTGAAGGAGAGAGCTGTGAAAATAGAGGAGTGAAGGAGAGAGCTGTGAAAGTAGAGGAGTGAATGAGAGAGCTGTGAAAGTAGAGGAGTGAAGGAGAGAGATGTGAAAGTACTGGAGTCAAGGAGAGTGCTGTGAAAGTAGAGGAGGAGTGAAGGAGAGAGCTGTGAAAGTAGAGGAGTGAAGGAGAGAGCTGTGAAAGTAGAGGAGTGAAAGAGAGAGCTGTGAAAGTAGAGGAGTGAAGGAGAGAGTTGTGAAAGTAGAGGAGTGAAGGAGAGAGCTGTGAAAGTAGAGGAGTGAAGGAGAGAGCTGTGAAAGTAGAGGAGTGAAGGAGAGAGCTGTGAAAGTAGAGGAGTGAATGAGAGAGCTGTGAAAGTAGAGGAGTGAAGGAGAGAGCTGTGAAAGTACTGGAGTCAAGGAGAGAGCTGTGAAAGTAGAGGAGGAGTGAAGGAGAGAGCTGTGAAAGTAGAGGAGGAGTGAAGGAGAGAGCTGTGAAAATAGAGGAGTGAAGGAGAGAGCTGTGAAAGTTGAGGAGTGAATGAGAGAGCTGTGAAAGTAGAGGAGTGAAGGAGAGAGCTGTGAAAGTACTGGAGTCAAGGAGAGAGCTGTGAAAGTAGAGGAGGAGTGAAGGAGAGAGCTGTGAAAGTAGAGGAGTGAAGGAGAGAGCTGTGAAAGTAGAGGAGTGAATGAGAGAGCTGTGAAAGTAGAGGAGTGAAGGAGAGAGCTGTGTAAGTACTGGAGTGAAGGAGAGAGCTGTGAAAGTACTGGAGTGAAGGAGAGAGCTGTGAAAGTAGAGGAGTGAAGGAGAGAGCTGTGTAAGTACTGGGGGAGTGAAGGAGAGAGCTGTGAAAGTACTGGAGTGAATGAGAGAGCTGTGAAAGTAGAGGAGTGAAGGAGAGAGCTGTGAAAGTAGAGGAGTGAAGGAGAGAGCTGTGTAAGTACTGGGGGAGTGAAGGAGAGAGCTGTGAAAGTACTGGAGTGAAGGAGAGAGCTGTGAAAGTAGAGGAGGAGTGAAGGAGAGAGCTGTGAAAGTAGAGGAGTGAATGAGAGAGCTGTGAATGTAGAGGAGTGAAGGAGAGAGTTGTGAAAGTATATGAGGAGTGAAGGAGAGAGCTGTGAAAGTAGAGGAGGAGTGAAGGAGAGAGTAGAAGAGGAGTGAAGGAGAGAGTAGAAGAGGAGTGAAGGAGAGAGTAGAAGATGGTAGATCTCGTCTAGTCCTGGGGCTTCAACATGTCATAACAGATATGGTGTGTACGTGCAGAGCAGCAGAAGGTAAAGCCTTCACATTTTCCTCAGCCTACCTCCACACACACACACACACACACACACACACACACACACACACACACACACACACACACACACACACACACACACACACACACACACACACACACACACACACACACACACACACACACACACAGAGAGAGAGAGGTAAGGCCTTAGTCAGGAAGTCCACACTTGGACAGACTAAGGCATGATGAGGAGGGTGAAACAGACTGAGAGAAATACACTCATTTGTGGGTTTATGTCTGGCTATCCTCAAACTCCTCCACTCCTATATCTTTTGAAATGGACTTACTGATCAATATCACTTACTGATGGAGATGTCCATGTGCCTGCATAACACTCCTTACCACTAAATCATGCTGTTTGTGTGTCAGGTGGTTGATGGTGTTGCTGACTTTGGTGCTGTGTCCTTAATCTCCTTCCCATATTCAAATGTTGGTGTTCATTTGACATCTGGCACTCCAGGCAGACTCAAGTAAACACTTGCAGTATTGCAAGTGATTAAAAGATCCAGTCTTTCTGAGAGGTTCAGGGTTGTTGTTTTGATCAGGTGTGAACACCAGATTATTACCTGACTCAATGGGCCAGATTGATCTCCCTCCCTCTCTAGCATAGCCTCCACCTCTGTGACCCATGTCAGATTACGCCGAGCGAGGAGTAATCACATCACTATGGCAGTCCAACGCGTGTCACTGCCACCATCACGCTGTCGTGGAGATGAGACAGGGGCCCCACACAGTCTTTTTATTTTATTTTTTTATTTCACCTTTATTTAACCAGGTAGGCTAGTTGAGAACAAGTTCTCATTTGCAACTGCGACCTGGCCAAGATAAAGCATAGCAGTGTGAACAGACAACACAGAGTTACACATGGAGTAAACAATTAGCAAGTCAATAACACAGTAGAAAAAAATGGGCAGTCTATATACAATGTGTGCAAAAGGCATGAGGAGGTAGGCGAATAATACAATTTTGCAGATTAACACTGGTGATAAATGATCAGATGGGCATGTACAGGTAGAGATATTGGTGTGCAAAAGAGCAGAAAAGTAAATAAATAAAAACAGTATAAAAACAGTATGGGAATGAGGTAGGTGAAAAGGGTGAGCTATTTACCAATAGACTATGTACAGCTGCAGCGATCGGTTAGCTGCTCGGATAGCTGATGTTTGAAGTTGGTGAGGGAGATAAAAGTCTCCAACTTCAGCGATTTTTGCAATTCGTTCCAGTCACAGGCAGCAGAGTACTGGAACGAAAGGCGGCCAAATGAGGTGTTGGCTTTAGGGATGATCAGTGAGATACACCTGCTGGAGCGCGTGCTACGGATGGGTGTTGCCATCGTGACCAGTGAACTGAGATAAGGCGGAGCTTTACCTAGCATGGACTTGTAGATGACCTGGAGCCAGTGGGTCTGGCGACGAATATGTAGTGAGGGCCAGCCGACTAGAGCATACAAGTCGCAGTGGTGGGTGGTATAAGGTGCTTTAGTGACAAAACGGATGGCACTGTGATAGACTGCATCCAGTTTGCTGAGTAGAGTGTTGGAAGCCATTTTGTAGATGACATCGCCGAAGTCGAGGATCGGTAGGATAGTCAGTTTTACTAGGGTAAGCTTGGCAGCGTGAGTGAAGGAGGCTTTGTTGCGGAATAGAAAGCCGACTCTGGATTTGATTTTTGATTGGAGATGTTTGATGTGAGTCTGGAAGGAGAGTTTGCAGTCTAGCCAGACACCTAGGTACTTATAGATGTCCACATATTCAAGGTATCTAGTTCCATTGGTCTGTGGACAGGCCTGTCTTTATCACTCGGTGCAGAAATATCGTGGTGCAGAAATATCGTGGTACAGAGCGGCTGGAATAAGGAAGTTACTGACTGCTTATGGCTAGCTGTGATCATAGCTTTGCTGGTCAGGGTCCCAAATGGCACCCTACTGCATGGGCGCTCTGGTCAAAAGAAGTGCACTATATGGGGAATGTGGTTCTATTTGGGACACTGCCCTGGTGTCTGCTGCTAACTGGTGTTCCTGTACCATCAACACAGCCCACTAAGTGGATTTAGTCCCCACATCAGGGACATTAGGGCTGTTTTGTGCCAAGAGGCTTCCTTTACTCTGGGCAGTAGAGAATGAATCTGGAGGGTCACAATCACAACAATGATGCCTGTCTGCTGGTTGAAATAAGCTGCAGTAGAGATACAGTAGTAACTCAATTTTGTATTTTATATCACTGACTATATGAAAAAGACAACACAAGTATTGTATTGTACTGTTTGAAACTCCAGCATCCTTCAAAGCATTGTTCATGCAGTTTTACAAACAAGCTGATGTTGATACTATTAAAGCATGCCTGGTTATACTGTTATACAGTACCTTCAGAAATGATTCATACCCATTGACATATTACACATTTAGTTGTGTTACAGCCTGAATTCAGAATGGATTCAATACTCCATAATAACAAAGGAAAAACATGTTTTTCGAAATGTTTGCAAACATATTGAAAATGTAATATAGAAATAATGTATCTCACACCCCTGGGTCAATACTTTGTGGTAGCACCTTTAGCAGCGATTACAGCCTTCAGTCTTTCAGGGTGAGTCTCTAAGGGCTTTCCACACCTGGATTGTTTGACCATTATTATTTTCAAAAATCTTCAAGCTCTTTCAAATTGGTTGTTGATCTTTCCTAGACAACTATTCTCAGGTCTTGTCACAGACTCGGCCGCTCAGGAACATTCTCTGTCTTATTGGTAAGCAACTCCAGTGTAGATTTGGCCTTGTGTTTTAGGTTATTGTCCTGCTGAATAGTGACTTCATCTCCCAGTGTCTGGTGGAGAGCAGACTGAACCAGGTTTTCCTCTAGGATTTTGTCTGTGCTTAGCTCCATCTTAGCTCCATTCCTTTTCTTTTTTATCCTGAAAAATTCCCCTGTCCTTAAAGATTACAAGCATACCCAAAACATGATGCAGCCAAATATGGAGAGTGGTACTCAGTAATATGTTGTGTTGGATTTGCCCCAAACATAACACTTTGTATTCAGGACAAACAGTTAATTGCTTTGCCACATTTTTTTGCAATATTACTTTAGTGCCTTGTTGCAAACAGGATGCATGTTTTGGAATATTTCTATTCTGTACAGGCTTCCTTCTTTTCACTTGAGGAGTAACTACAATGTTGTCGATCCATCCTCAGTTTTCTCCTATAACAGCCATTAAACTATTTTTATAACAGTTTTAAAGTTACTATTGGCCCAATGGTGAAATCCCTTTCAAGCAATTGAGTTAATATGGAATTCTGTAACTTTGTAGTGACTGGGTGTATTGATACACCATCCAAAGTGTAATTCATAACTTCACCATGATCAAAGAAATATTCAATGTCAGCTTTTTTCCACAAAATACCAATAGGTGCCCTTCTTTGCGGCATTGGAAAACCTCCCTAGTCTGTGTGATTGAATCTGTGTTTGAAATTCCCTGCTCGACTGAGGGACCTTACAGATAATTCTATGTGTGGAGTATAAAGATGAGGTAGTCTTTCAAAAAGCATGTTAGATACTATTACTGCACACAGTCCATGCAACATTATCTGACTTGTTCAGCAAATGTTTACCCCTGAACTTATTTAGACTTCAATAACAAAGGGGTTGATTTTTTAAATAAATGGATAAAAATGTGGAAAACATAATTCCACTTTAACGTTACAGGGTATTGTGTGTAAACTATTGACAAAAAAATCTCAATTAAATTCACAACAAAATATGGAAAAAGTCAAGGGGTGTAACTAACTAACACTCTGCCACTGTGATATCTCATACATTCAAGGGTTTGTTTATTGATCACAATCAAGATCACATTCAATATCATAATCCAACTTGGTCTGCAGTTGTCTGACACGGAACCCAAACCGGCTGCGCGCATACGCTATAGTGCATACATGTATTTTGTCCCCCACGCCAAACGCGATCACGACATGCAAGTATCAAAATAAACTCTGAACCAATTATATTCATTTGGTCGAAAAGCATTAAACATGTATGCCAATTTATCTAGTTAGCTTACACTTTCTAGCTTACACTTTCTAGCTAATTTGTCCTATTTAGCTAGCTTGCTGTTGCTGTTGCTAGCTAATTTTCCTGAGACATAAACATTGAGTAGTTATTTTACCTGAAAGGTCCTCTACTCCGACAATTGATCCACATCAAACAGCCAACCGAATCGTTTCTAGTCATCTCTCCTCCTTCCAGGCCTTTTCTTCTCTTGACTTTATATTGCGATTGGCAACTTTCATAAAATAGGTGCATTACCGCCACTGATCTCGTTCGTCCTTCAGTCACCCACGTGGGTATAACCAATGAGGAGATGGCACATGGGTACCTGCTTCTATAAACCACCGAGGAGATGGGAGAGGCAGGATTTGCAGCGCAATCTGCGTCACAAATAGAACTGACTTCTATTTTAGCCCTTGGCAACACAGACAATGTGGGTGCAATCATTTAATAATACAGATTTCTACATGTATTTTGCAACGCTCGCAATGCGAGTGTAGTCAGCCTGTGAGGCAGACATGGGAATTGTGAAAAAGAGCTGTCAAGGATAGCTCAGGCCAGGCCTGAGTGGTTCCTATAAAATGGTTCCTGGTTCCTGCAGTGAACACTGGGCTGAAGGAGAAGTTAACCGGTTTATAAAGGGCTTCTCTGGGCCTGACTACACTGCTAAGGTCCTGGTACAGAGTTATAACTCAGACCACCTTTTCTCCCTCTCTACTCCTACTGGTGTTGGAGACTGACTAGGGTGCACAAGGAGGCCGCATTGATTTTATTTTTTAAAGATGGCTGTCTTTCCCCTTTGGTGCTATTGCCAGGAATGATTATTTCAACATTGAACACTGCTTCCTCAAATAGCTTACCCCATGGGACTGAATTTATTTATCAAATGTTTTTCATTAGATGAAGAAAAAGTATTTTTGATAAAGATAGACCTCTAACGGGAATACACAATCTGAAATAGAATTTGAAATTATTTTTGGGTGTTGTGTCAGTTATTAATGACACATAATTAGTCACTGAATTGGAAACAAGCTCACAATTTACAAGTCCTGCTTTTGTAAAACAGATAAGCTTGGGTGGATTTGATTGGTCCATCACCTATAAGGGTGTTCATGGTACATATACATCCAGTGTAGGGTTAAAATCCTCCCCTCTGCTATGATATAGTGGTAATCTCCCACATTTTAGGAGAGGTCATGCATTAAACAAATGAAAAAGGAAGTCTCACACTCATGTTTCCTTGCTGTGGGTTTATTTGACCAACTTAAAGAGTCTTTATCCTTCATGCGGCCTTTATTTATTTTCTTCAGAGCTCATACAGGTAACTGCCAAAATAAAGGAACCACTAAGGAAATCTTCTTAATATGGCGTTGGGCCACTACGAGCCTGAACAGCTTCAGTGTGCCTTGGCATAGATTGTACAAGTGTCTTGAACTCAATCAAAGGGATGTGACACCATTCTTTTACAATACAATTCATGTTTTGTGGATGGTGGAAGAAAATTGGTCAAATTGGAAGGCACGCAATTCAAATAAATAATCAGAAAAATTATGGATATTAAACATCTAGTTACAGTTGAAGTCGGATGTTTACATACACCTTAGCCAAATACATTTCAACTCAGTTTCACAATTCCTGACATTTAATCCAAGTAAAAATGTGTGTTTTACGTCAGCTAGGATCACCACTTTATTTTAAGAATGTGAAATGTCAGAATAATAGTAGAGAGACTGATTTATTTCAGCTTTTATTTCTTTAATCACATTCCCAGTGGGTCAGAAGTTTACATACACTCAATTAGTATTTGGTAACATTGCATTTAAATTATTTAACTTGAGTCAAACGTTTCGGGTAGGCTTCCACAAGCTTCCCACAATACGTTGGATGAATTTTGGCCCATTCCTCCTCACAGAGCTGGTGTAACTGAGTCAGGTTTGTAGGCCTACTTGCTCGCACATGCTTTTTCAGTTCTGCCCACAAATATTCTATGGGATTGGGGTCAGGGCTTTGTGATAGTCACTCCAACACCTTGACTTTGTTGTCCTTAAGCCATTTTGACACAACTTTGGAAGTATGCTTGGGGTCATTGTGCATTTGGGGGCGGAAGGTAGCCTAGTGGTTAGAGCATTGGACTAGTAACCGAAAGGTTGCAAGATTGAATCCCCGAGCTGACAAGGTAAAAATAGTTAATTCTGCCCCTGAACAAGGCCGTTAACCCACTGTTCCTAGGCTGTCATTGAAAAGAAGAATTTGTTAGTAAAATAAATACATTTGGACGACCCATTTGCAACCATGCTTTAACTTCCTGACTGATGTCTTTAGATGTTGCTTCAATATATCCACATAATTTTCCTACCTCATGATGCCATCTATTTTGCGAAGTGCAAAAGTCCCTCCTGCAGCAACGCACCCCCACAACATGATGCTACCGCCCCTCTGTGCTTGATGGTTGGGATGGTGTTCTTCGGCTTGCAAGCATCCCCCTTTTTCCTCCAAACATAACGATGGTCATTATGGCCAAACAGTTCTGTTTTTGTTTCATCAGACCAGAGGACATTTCTCCAAAAAGTACGATCTTTGTCCCCATGTGCAGTTGCAATTTGTAGTTTTATGGTGGTTTTGGAGCAGTGGTTTTGGAGCAGTGGCTTCTTCCTTGCTGAGGTTATTCAGGTTATGTCGATATAGGACTCATTTTTACTGTGGATACTTTTGTACCTGTTTCCTCCAGCATCTTCACAGGGTCCTTTGCTGTTGTTTTGGGATTGATTTGCACTTTTCTGACCCAAGTATGTTCATCTCTAGGAGACAGACCGCGTCTCCTTCCTGAGTGGTATGTCAGCTGCGTGTTCCCATGGTGTTTATATTTGCGTACAATTTTTTGTACAGATGAACATGATACCTTCAGGCATTTGGAAATTGCTCCCAAGGATGAACCAGACGTGTGGAGGTCTACAATTTTGTTTCTGAGGTCTTGGCTGATTTCCTTTGATTTTCCCATGATGTCAAGCAAAGAGGCACTGAGTTTGAAGGTAGGCCTTGAAATACATCCACAGGGACACCTCCAATTGACTCAAATTATGTCAGTTAGCCTATCAGAAGCTTATAAAGCCATGACATCATTTTCTGGAATTTTCCAAGCTGTTTAAAGGCACAGTCAACTTAGTGTATATAGACTTCTGACCCACTGGAATTGTGATACAGTGAATTATAAGTGAAATAACCTGTCTGTAAACAATTGTTGGAAAAATTACCTGTGTCATGCACAAAGTAGATGTCCTAACCGACTTGCCAAAACTATAGTTTGTTAAGTGGTTGAAAAACGAGTTTTAATGACTTCAACCTAAGTGTATCTAAACTTCCAACTTCAACTGTACAAGTGTCTTATATCGGTTAAAATCTTAAATTATTGTTAATCTAACTGCATTGTCCGATTTACAATAGGCTTTACAGCGAAAGCATGCCATGCGATTGTTCAGGACTGCGCCCCACATCAAAATATTTTTCGACCAGCGCAGTCTTCATAAAATCACAAATATCGATTAAATATTCACTTACTTTTTGAAAATCTTCCTCTGATTTGCAATCCCAAGGGTCCCAGCTACAACATGCATGGTTGTTTTTTTAGATAAAATCCTTCTTTATATTCCAAAAAGTCAGCTTAGTTTGCCCCATCGATTTGAGTAATCCACTTTTTCAACATGCAGAAAAAGGAATCCAAAAGCTACCACTAAACTTTGTTAAAACAAGTCAAAATAAGTTCCTATTTAATCCCCAGGTACCTCTAAAATGTAATTAAACTATAATATTTCATACGGAAATAATTATTTCAATAAAAAAGTAAAATTAGCAAGTGCACGTCCTCTTCATCGCGCGCACACAGACTGATTTCCAACTCTGACTCCTAGTACCAAAACTCAAAATTCTTCCTCGTTTGGGAAGAAACAAGCCTGAAACCTTGAACAAAGACTGTTGACATCTAGTGAAAGCTATTGGGAGCTGGAATTGCATATATAGCTTTCAATTGAAAGAGCATAGGCTCTGAATTTAGGATTTTCTCCTACCATATCAATTGTGTCATAGTCTCATACATTATTTTAACATTTATACAAATGTCAAAGTGTTTTCTATCCAATGGTACCAATTATATGCATATCCTGGCTTCTGGGCCTGAGTAACAGGCAGTTTACTTTGGGCACGTCAGTCAGATAGGAAATGGAGAAAAATAGACCCTAGCCTGAAGAAGTTCAGGAACCACTCCTGTTTGGAATTCCCTGCTTTCAATTAACTTTATATCCCTCATTTATTTCCTTTATTTTGGCATTTACCTGTAGGTTATTCAGACCAAATGCTGAACCAATCAGATTTCAGTGTTTGGCTGTTGACTGTTGTCTGTAGTTATTATCATGGGCTTCGTCCCAAATAGCACCATATTTCCTATATAGTGCACTACTTTTGACCAGAGCCCTTTAGGCCCTTGTCAAATGTAGTGCACAAAATACGGAAGAGGTGCTATTTGGAAAGCAACCATGATGTGTATTATTCATCTAGCAAAGCCCAGTGGTTTGTCCCTGGTCCATATGGCTAGGGGCTGATCCATAATACTTGTCATCTTTATTCTGTCTTCTCTCTGTCTACACTACAACCTGGAGACATGCCCAGTCTGAGAGGAGGGAGGCAGAGGAGAGAGGGAGGGAGGAGGAGAAGAGGAGGGAGGGAGGGGTGTGAGAGGAAGGAGGGGTGTGAGAGGAGGGAGGGGATAGGTAAATCAGGTAGGAGGAAAAAAGAGGGAAGGATGGAGGACAGGCATTGGGGAAGGAAGGGTGAGAGAAAGGAATGATAGAGGTGGGATGGGGACAGAGATAGAGGAAGGGAGCGAGGGAGAAGAGGATGATAGAGAGACAGAGGTTGTGGCAGCAGAGGCTTCCAGGACTGTGTAGCATTGAAGGTAATAAATGACTACAGAATAGTTAAATATGAATGATGAACAGCGTTTAACAGTCACGTCACTCCCTGCCACACTACGCCAGAAAGTTTATGATCCCACAGCAAATCACGTGGATAATCTCAACTGCAGTCACACTGAGATGGGTGGTGTCCCAAATGGCACCTTATTCCCAGGCCCTGGTCAAAAGTAGTGAACTACATAGGAAATAGGGTGCCACTTGGGACTCTGACAGGGTTCTTGAAGGGAGCTCGCTACTCCAACAGACACAAAGATGAAACCCCTCATATTTCAATATGACGATTAGAATTGGATTGCTCTTAACGTGAATTATTTGAATGCTGGAAAAGGATTTGGCCTGTTGTAGCTGTCGTACCAGACTATTTAAATTGTTTGTGGTTAATGGCCTGAACATTCCAAACCTTCCCTGTACTCACATTACAAATCCTCAGGGACAAGTGTGACAGGTTTGGAGACCATCTAGGAAGGACAACAATATTATTCTAGCAACAGCTCATAACACATTAATAAAATGTTCTCACAATGTGCATGACCTGTCCTTATATTTCTAACTGGTGGTGTTTTTTTGTTTTTGTAGTAAGCTCCCTTTTTCCTACGGGTGGTCTTGTGTAGGGTGGAGGCAGAACATGAGGGAGTGGGGAGGGAGAGAGGGATGTGAGGAGGAGATAAGGAGTGGAGGATAAGGAGGACATGCAGAGACCAGCACACCTGAAGGAGAGATAGGGGGAGGGATAAGAGGGGGATAGGAGAGGGAAAGCGAGCCAAAGAAGGTGTGTGTTAAACAGGTTTCTCCAGCATAGCTACCCATAACATCAACACACTAATGATGATGGAGGAGGGTGAGGGTGGCACTCTGCCGTTACACGCTAGCTAGCGCCCAGGACCTCAAAAACAGCTTCATCTGCACGCTCAAACAGCACATAGCTAACCAGCCCAAACCGGCTGGCTGGACACACACACACACACACACACACACACACACACACACACACACACACACACACACACACACACACACACACACACACACACACACACACACACACACACACACACACACACACACACACACACACACACACACACACACACACACACACACACACACACACCAGGCTGAACCTGGCAGAGTGAGTTCCTATCCATCAGAGGGGAGTAGAGACGCTAGGGATCCTCTCTCCTCTGTGTCTCTAAGGGTTCAGGACAGCTCTGTACTTGGCAACGTTAAACACTTCAAACTCTCTTTGTGGTGAAGTGATGCTCTGGGTGAACCGTTCAACTGAACATGTGCTTGAGACCAATGTTGTCTACACTACATAAACTAGAGACCAATGTTGTCTACACTACATAAACTAGAGACCAATGTTGTCTACACTACATAAACTAGAGACCAATGTTGTCTACACTACATAAACTAGAGACCAATGTTATCTACACTACATAAACTAGAGACCAATGTTATCTACACTACATAAACTAGAGACCAATGTTATCTACACTACATAAAATAGGGACCAATGTTATCTACACTACATACACTAGAGACCAATGTTATCTACACTACATAAACTAGAGACCAATGTTATCTACACTACATAAAATAGAGACCAATGTTATCTACACTACATACACTAGAGACCAATGTTATCTACACTACATACACTAGAGACCAATGTTATCTACACTACATACACTAGAGACCAATGTTATCTACACTACATAAACTAGAGACCAATGTTATCTACACTACATAAACTAGAGACCAATGTTATCTACACTATATAAAATAGAGACCAATGTTATCTACACTACATAAACTAGAGACCAATGTTATCTACACTACATACACTAGAGACCAATGTTATCTACACTACATAAACTAGAGACCAATGTTATCTACACTACATAAACTAGAGACCAATGTTGTCTACACTACATAAACTAGAGACCAATGTTATCTACACTACATAAAATAGGGACCAATGTTATCTACACTACACAAACTAGAGACCAATGTTATCTACACTACATACACTAGAGACCAATGTTATCTACACTACATAAACTAGAGACCGATGTTATCTACACTACATGAACTAGAGACCGATGTTATCTACACTACATGAACTAGAGACCGATGTTATCTACACTACATAAACTAGAGACTAATGTTATCTACACTACATAAACTAGAGACCAATGTTATCTACACTACATAAACTAGAGACCAATGTTGTCTACACTACATAAACTAGAGACCAATGTTATCTACACTACATAAACTAGAGACCAATGTCATCTACACTACATACACTAGAGACCAAAGTTATCTACACTACATAAACTAGAGACCAATGTTATCTACACTATATACACTAGAAACCAATGTTATCTACACTACATACACTAAAGAGCAATGTTATCTACACTATATACACTAGAAACCAATGTTATCTACACTACATAAACTAGAGACCAATGTTGTCTACACTACATAAACTAGAGACCAATGTTATCTACACTACATAAAATAGGGACCAATGTTATCTACACTACATAAACTAGAGACCAATGTTATCTACACTACATACACTAGAGACCGATGTTATGTACACTACATAAACTAGAGACCGATGTTATCTACACTACATAAACTAGAGACCGATGTTATCTACACTACATAAACTAGAGACTAATGTTATCTACACTACATAAACTAGAGACCAATGTTATCTACACTACATAAACTAGAGACCAATATTATCTACACTACATAAAATAGGGACCAATGTTATCTACACTACATAAACTAGAGACCAATGTTATCTACACTACATACACTAGAGACCAATGTTATCTACACTACATAAACTAGAGACCAATGTTATCTACACTACATGAACTAGAGACCAATGTTGTCTACACTACATAAACTAGAGACCAATGTTATCTACACTACATAAAATAGGGACCAATGTTATCTACACTACATAAACTAGAGACCAATGTTATCTACACTACATACACTAGAGACCAATGTTATCTACACTACATAAACTAGAGACCAATGTTATCTACACTACATAAACTAGAGACCAATGTTGTCTACACTACATAAACTAGAGACCAATGTTATCTACACTACATAAAATAGGGACCAATGTTATCTACACTACATAAACTAGAGACCAATGTTATCTACACTACATACACTATAGACCAATGTTATCTACACTACATAAACTAGAGACCGATGTTATCTACACTACATAAACTAGAGACCGATGTTATCTACACTACATGAACTAGAGACCGATGTTATCTACACTACATAAACTAGAGACTAATGTTATCTACACTACATAAACTAGAGACCAATGTTATCTACACTACATAAACTAGAGACCAATGTTGTCTACACTACATAAACTAGAGACCAATGTTATCTACACTACATAAACTAGAGACCAATGTCATCTACACTACATACACTAGAGACCAATGTTATCTACACTACATAAACTAGAGACCAATGTTATCTACACTATATACACTAGAAACCAATGTTATCTACACTACATACACTAAAGACCAATGTTATCTACACAACATAAACTAGAGACCAATGTCATCTACACTACATAAACTAGAGACCAATGTTATCTACACTACATAAACTAGAGACCAATGCCATCTACACTACATACACTAGAGACCAATGTTATCTACACTACATAAACTAGAGACCAATGTTATCTACACTATATACACTAGAAACCAATGTTATCTACACTACATACACTAAAGACCAATGTTATCTACACTACATAAACTAGAGACCAATGTTATCCTATTGCAATGAGCAATCCCGTATCCGGGATCCTATTTATAGCCTCAAGCTCATTACCATAACGCAGTTAGACTTTCAGTTAGATAGAAAATGTTCAGTTTTTCCAAAAAGATGATTTGTGTAGGAGAAATCGCTCCGTTTTGTTCATCACGTTTGGCTACGAAAAAAACCTGTATCCAGGAGTGTAATTATAGCTGCAAGCTCATTAGCATAACGTTAACTATTAATGAAAATCGCAAATGAAATGAAATAAATATATTAGCTCTCAAGCTTAGCCTTTTGTTAACAACACTGTCTTCTCAGATTTTCAAAATATGCTTTTGAACCATAGCTAAACAACAATTTGTGTAAGAGTATTGATAGCCTAGCATAGCATTAAGCCTAGCATTCAGCATGCAACATTTTCACAAAAACAAGAAAAGCATTCAAATAAAATCATTTAACTTTGAAGAACTTCAGATGTTTTCAATGAGGAGACTCTCAGTTAGATAGCAAATGTTCAGTTTTTCCAAAAATATTATTTGTGTAGGACAAATCGCTCCATTTTGTTCATCACGTTTGGGTAAGAAAAAAAACGTATATTAAGTCATTACAACGCTGACCTTTTTTCAAATTAACTCCATAATATCGACAGAAACATGGCAAACGTTGTTTAGAATCATCCTCAAGGTGTTTTCACATATCTATCGATGATAAATCATTCGTGGCAGTTGACTTTCTCCTCTGAAGAAAATGGAAACGCGCATGGAGCTGTAGATTACGCAATAATTTCGACGGAGGACATTGGGCGGACACCTGGTAAATGTAGTCTCTTATGGTCAATCTTCCGATGATATGCCTACAAATACGTCACAATGCTGCAGACACCTTGGGGAAACGACAGAAAGTGCATGCTGATTCCTGGCGCATTCACAGCCATATAAGGAGACATTGGAACACAGCGCATTCAAAATCTGGACCATTTCCTGTATGAAATTTCATCTTGGTTTCGCCTGTAGCATTAGTTCTGGGGCACTCACAGATAATATCTTTGCAGTTTTGGAAACGTCAGAGTTTCTTCTTTCCAAAGCTGTCAATTACATGCATAGTCGAGCATCTTTTCATGACAAAATATCTTGTTTAAAACGTGAACATTTTTTATCCAAAAATTAAAATAAATTAACTACCCTACATAAACTATAGACCCATGTTATCTACACTACATACACTAGAGCCCAATGTTAGCTACACTATATACACTTCCATCAGTGGAGGTGTCCCATACGGCACTGTATCTGGTCAAAAGTAGTGCTCTATAAAGGGAATATGGTGCAATGTGGAAACAGTCAGTGTTTATGCTGTTGATGTCCTACAGAATTATATTTTTTTGTATATATTCTTAAATGCCATTTTGCGACATTGTACTAGCATCTAATAGCACAAGCATTTACACTACAAGCGTTTCGCTACACTCACATTAACTTCTGCTAGCCATATGTATGTGACCAATAAACATTTGATTTGATAGATCATATTTTATTGTCCATCTACCAGAATATCTCAAGTAACACATCAGCAAAATGGCTGTTTGTCTTGGCCGTTGATATTCTGTATGTATAGCATTTGATGTCACTGTGACCTTGATCAGATGGTTCCTCTCAGGGATCAGTGTGTATAATGGTTCCTCTCAGGGATTAGTGTGTATGATGGTTCCTCTCAGGGATCAGTGTGTATGATGGTTCCTCTCAGGGATCAGTGTGTATGATGGTTCCTCTCAGGGATCAGTGTGTATGATGGTTCCTCTCAGGGATCAGGGTGTATGATGGTTCCTCTCAGGGATTAGTGTGTATGATGGTTCCTCTCAGGGATTAGTGTGTATGATGGTTTCTCTCAGGGATCAGTGTGTATGATGGTTTCTCTCAGGGATCAGTGTGTATGATGGTTCCTCTCAGGGATTAGTGTGTATGATGGTTCCTCTCAGGGATTAGTGTGTATGATGGTTCCTCTCAGGGATCAGGGTGTATGATGGTTCCTCTCAGGGATCAGTGTGTATGATGGTTCCTCTCAGGGATTAGTGTGTATGATGGTTCCTCTCAGGGATCAGTGTGTATGATGGTTCCTCTCAGGGATCAGTGTGTATGATGGTTTCTCTCAGGGATTAGTGTGTATGATGGTTCCTCTCAGGGATCAGTGTGTATGATGGTTCCTCTCAGGGATTAGTGTGTATGATGGTTCCTCTCAGAGATTAGTGTTTATGATGGTTCCTCTCAGGGATCAGGGTGTATGATGGTTCCTCTCAGGGATCAGTGTGTATGATGGTTCCTCTCAGGGATCAGTGTGTATGATGGTTCCTCTCAGGGATCAGTGTGTATGATGGTTCCTCTCAGGGATTAGTGTGTATGATGGTTCCTCTCAGGGATCAGTGTGTATGATGGTTCCTCTCAGGGATCAGTGTGTATGATGGTTCCTCTCAGGGATCAGGGTGTATGATGGTTCCTCTCAGGGATCAGTGTGTATGATGGTTCCTCTCAGGGATTAGTGTGTATGATGGTTCCTCTCAGGAATCAGTGTGTATGATGGTTCCTCTCAGGGATCAGTTTGTATGATGGTTCCTCTCAGAGATTAGTGTTTATGATGGTTCCTCTCAGGGATCAGGGTGTATGATGGTTCCTCTCAGGGATCAGTGTGTATGATGGTTCCTCTCAGGGATCAGTGTGTATGATGGTTCCTCTCAGGGATCAGTTTGTATGATGGTTCCTCTCAGAGATTAGTGTTTATGATGGTTCCTCTCAGGGATCAGGGTGTATGATGGTTCCTCTCAGGGATCAGGGTGTATGATGGTTCCTCTCAGGGATTAGTGTGTATGATGGTTCCTCTCAGGGATCAGTGTGTATGATGGTTCCTCTCAGGGATCAGTGTGTATGATGGTTCCTCTCAGGGATTAGTGTGTATGATGGTTCCTCTCAGGGATCAGTGTGTATGATGGTTCCTCTCAGGGATCAGTGTGTATGATGGTTCCTCTCAGGGATCAGTGTGTATGATGGTTCCTCTCGGGGATCAGGGTGTATGATGGTTCCTCTCAGGGATTAGTGTGTATGGTGGTTCCTCTCAGGGATCAGTGTGTATGATGGTTCCTCTCAGGGATCAGGGTGTATGATGGTTCCTCTCAGGGATCAGTGTGTATGATGGTTCCTCTCAGGGATTAGTGTGTATGATGGTTCCTCTCAGGGATTAGTGTGTATGATGGTTCCTCTCAGGGATCAGTGTGTATGATGGTTCCTCTCAGGGATCAGGGTGTATGATGGTTTCTCTCAGGGATCAGTGTGTATGATGGTTCCTCTCAGGGATTAGTGTGTATGATGGTTCCTCTCAGGGATTAGTGTGTATGATGGTTCCTCTCAGGGATCAGTGTGTATGATGGTTCCTCTCAGGGATCAGGGTGTATGATGGTTCCTCTCAGGGATCAGGGTGTATGATGGTTCCTCTCAGGGATCAGTGTGTATGATGGTTCCTCTCAGGGATCAGGGTGTATGATGGTTCCTCTCAGGGATCAGTGTGTATGATGGTTCCTCTCAGGGATTAGTGTGTATGATGGTTCCTCTCAGGGATCAGTGTGTATGATGGTTCCTCTCAGGGATTAGTGTGTATGATGGTTCCTCTCAGGGATTAGTGTGTATGATGGTTCCTCTCAGGGATCAGTTTGTATGATGGTTCCTCTCAGGGATTAGTGTGTATGATGGTTCCTCTTAGGGATCAGTGTGTATTATGGTTCCTCTCAGAGATTAGTGTGTATGATGGTTCCTCTCGGGGATCAGTGTGTATGATGGTTCCTCTCAGGGATCAGTGTGTATGATGGTTCCTCTCAGGGATCAGTGTGTATGATGGTTCCTCTCAGGGATCAGTGTGTATGATGGTTCCTCTCAGGGATTAGTGTGTATGATGGTTCCTCTCAGGGATCAGTGTGTATGATGGTTCCTCTCAGGGATTAGTGTGTATGATGGTTCCTCTCAGGGATCAGTGTGTATGATGGTTCCTCTCAGGGATCAGGGTGTATGATGGTTCCTCTCAGGGATTAGTGTGTATGATGGTTCCTCTCAGGGATCAGTGTGTATGATGGTTCCTCTCAGGGATCAGGGAGTATGATGGTTCCTCTCAGGGATCAGTGTGTATGATGGTTCCTCTCAGGGATTAGTGTGTATGATGGTTCCTCTCAGGGATCAGTGTGTATGATGGTTCCTCTCAGGGATCAGTTTGTATGATGGTTCCTCTCAGGGATTAGTGTTTATGATGGTTCCTCTCAGGGATCAGGGTGTATGATGGTTCCTCTCAGAGATTAGTGTTTATGATGGTTCCTCTCAGGGATCAGGGTGTATGATGGTTCCTCTCAGGGATCAGTGTGTATGATGGTTCCTCTCAGGGATCAGTGTGTATGATGGTTCCTCTCAGGGATCAGTGTGTATGATGGTTCCTCTCAGGGATCAGTTTGTATGATGGTTCCTCTCAGAGATTAGTGTGTATGATGGTTCCTCTCAGAGATTAGTGTTTATGGTGGTTCCTCTCAGGGATCAAGGTGTATGATGGTTCCTCTCAGGGATCAGTGTGTATGATGGTTCCTCTCAGGGATCAGTGTGTATGATGGTTCCTCTCAGGGATCAGTTTGTATGATGGTTCCTCTCAGAGATTAGTGTTTATGATGGTTCCTCTCAGGGATCAGGGTGTATGATGGTTCCTCTCAGGGATCAGTGTGTATGATGGTTCCTCTCAGGGATTAGTGTGTATGATGGTTCCTCTCACGGATCAGTTTGTATGATGGTTCCTCTCAGGGATCAGTGTGTATGATGGTTCCTCTCAGGGATCAGTGTGTATGATGGTTCCTCTCAGGGATCAGGGTGTGTGATTGTTCCTCTCAGGGATCAGTGTGTATGATGGTTCCTCTCAGGGATTAGTGTGTATGATGGTTCCTCTCAGGGATCAGTGTGTATGATGGTTCCTCTCAGGGATCAGTGTGTATGATGGTTCCTCTCGGGGATCAGGGTGTATGATGGTTCCTCTCAGGGATCAGTGTGTATGATGGTTCCTCTCGGGGATCAGTGTGTATGATGGTTCCTCTCGGGGATCAGGGTGTATGATGGTTCCTCTCAGGGATTAGTGTGTATGATGGTTCCTCTCAGGGATCAGTGTGTATGATGGTTCCTCTCAGGGATCAGTGTGTATGATGGTTCCTCTCAGGGATCAGGGTGTATGATGGTTCCTCTCAGGGATCAGTGTGTATGATGGTTCCTCTCAGGGATCAGTGTGTATGATGGTTCCTCTCGGGGATCAGGGTGTATGATGGTTCCTCTCAGGGATCAGTGTGTATGATGGTTCCTCTCAGGGATTAGTGTGTATGATGGTTCCTCTCAGAGTGGCAGGGTCGGATAGTAGCTATAGGAGTATGAAACATTACAGATAGTAGGATCTTAATTTGAGCCAGTTTGCTACAGCAGGAAATTGAATGTGAGTTATTATGTGGATTATTATGTGGATTATAATTCATGTAAAAAATTAAAAAAATTAACGAGGGCAAATCAAGTTTTAAAGTGAAAATTACAAACTTTAGAAGTCTTTTAAAACCTTGAATACACTACAAGTTTGCATTTCCTGCAGTGCATGAAAATTCTGAGCAAGAAAAGTGATCAAATTAAGATCGTACATCTGTACGTCAGCTGTGTCTGGTTTGTGTCTGGTTTGTGTCTGGTTTGTGTCTGGTTTGTGTCTGGTTTGTGTCTGGTTTGTGTCTGGTTTGCCTGTGAAAAGAAGCAGCCTCAGAGAAACTGTGTAAACTGTAGATGTATATGTTATATACACTAAATTATAGTCCCAAGATGATTCTGTTCAGAATGAAGAACACACTATTGGGCAACCAGTCAAATTGTAAACATATTTATTATTCCTATGCCTCAGGCAACTATGTGAACATTAATCATATATAATCAAATGCAGGAACATGAGTGTATGAGAAAACATCAACATTTATAAACTAACAGTGTTAGTCTCATACTTGTGTATGGATCTCCTTTGATCTAATATTTATGCTGACTTGGACCATGTGAGGGTTTTTTTTGTCAGGAGAATGTCCCAATCTTTAAAATAATAAACCTTATATTAACCTATATAACCTCATATATAAACCTTATATTAACCTATAAAACCTTATATATGAACCTTATATTTACCTACATAACCTTATATTTACCTATATAATCTTATATATGAACCTTATATTAACCTATATAACCTTATATTAACCTATATAACCTTATATATGAACCTTATATTCAGACTCAGTGTCACGACTTCCACCGAAGTCGGTTCCTCTTCTTGTTCAGGCAGTGTTTGGTGGTCGACGTCACCGGTCTTCTAGCCATCGCCGATCCACCTTTCAATTGCCATTTGTTTTGTCTTGTTTTCCCACACACCTGGTTTTCATTCCCTCATTACTTGTCGTGTATGTAACCCTCTGTTCCCCCCATGTCTGTGTTTTAAGTGCTTGTGCACATTGACTGGTTCACCACGGCTTATTTTCCCATGTTTCTTTTGTTCTGGGTGCTGTTGGTTTTGCTAATGAAACTTCTCCGGTTATCTTCTGCGCCTGACTTCCCTGCAGCCAGTCACACACCTCTTTACACTCAGTGGACATATTAAATGCATCGCTGTAAATTGTCAGTCACCCACTCTGTGTATTTTTTTATTTTAATTTTTGTAATTTTTTCAAATTGAATTTGATCCCTTTTTCTCCCCAATTTCGTGGTATCCAATTGTTTTAGTAGCTACTATTTTGTCTCATCGCTACAACTCCCGTACGGGCTCGGGAGAGACGAAGGTTGAAAGTCATGCGTCCTCCGATACACAACCCAACCAAGCCGCACTGCTTCTTAAAACAGCGCGCATCCAACCCGGAAGCCAGCCGCACCAATGTGTCGGAGGAAACACTGTGCACCTGGCAACCTTGCTAGGCATCTTAAACATATCACTGATTATTCTAGCCATTAAGAATCATGTTGAATCACTGTTGTGCTCTCATGATGGACTAGTCACTTGATGGGGAAGACAAACCAAACTGTCAAATATATAATTGGTAGAGTACAATTACGTATTCAGTCTGGCTGTAGTGTAACAGAATAGATGTGGGATGTTAACCGTTCCACTATATTTTCTGTAAAACAAGAATAACACCTTTTACACTGAATTTTCTCTTAATTGTATTTTATGGTAGGTGGATAGAGAAAGCATGACTAATGTAGTAAAGTGATGTTAGTGTCAGATAGGTCCTTTTGTTTGTGCTGTTTCTGTCTGTTACTGTTCCATCATCAGCCCTTCTCTGACACTACACTGTGTCCCTATGTAATGCACTACATTTGACCAGGGCCCATAGGGACACATGCTGTACTGCTCTAATCTGGTCACACAGCACTTCCTGTCTCTCCCTGGAGGTCCAGGACAAGGGCTGTGTCTCAAATGGCTTCCTATTCCCTACATTACTTTTGACCAGAGCTGCCATTTGAACCACAGCCAAGGTTAGCTGAAGCTGTTTCTGCCCGCCTCCACACGACGACGGACTACATCATGACTAAGCATTATGTGGGGTGATGCATGGCAGCCATTTTGTGTCAGAAAATGAACAACATCACGGTTCTTCCTCACCTGGAAATGAGGTGCTAGTCTCTTCTACAAGGTACCAAATGTTCTCTCTCTCTCTCTCTCTCTCTCTCTCTCTCTCTCTCTCTCTCTCTCTCTCTCTCTCTCTCGGGTAGATAGATCTCTCTCTCTCGGGTAGATAGATCTCTCTCTCTCGGGTAGATAGATCTCTCTCTCTCTCTCTCTCTCGGGTAGATAGATCTCTCTCTCTCTCTCTCTCTCTCTCTCTCGGGTAGATAGATCTCTCTCTCTCTCTCTCTCGGGTAGATAGATCTCTCTCTCTCTCTCTCCCGGGTAGATAGATCTCTCAGTATTTTAGGTGGATATATCTGTCTCCTGGGTAGATAGATCTCTCAGTCTCCTGGGTGGATAGATCTGTCTCCTGGGTGGATAGATCTCCCAGTCTCCTGGGTAGATAGATCTCTGTCTCCTGGGTAGATAGATCTCTGTCTCCTGGGTAGATAGATCTCTCAGTCTCCTGGGTGGATAGATCTCTGTCTCCTGGGTGGATAGATCTCTGTCTCCTGGGTGGATAGATCTCTGTCTCCTGGGTAGATAGATCTCTGTCTCCTGGGTAGATAGATCTCTCAGTCTCCTGGGTGGATAGATCTCTGTCTCCTGGGTGGATAGATCTCTGTCTCCTGGGTAGATAGATCTCTGTCTCCTGGGTAGATAGATCTCTGTCTCCTGGGTGGATAGATCTCTGTCTCCTGGGTGGATAGATCTCTGTCTCCTGGGTAGATAGATCTCAGTCTCCTGGGTGGATAGATCTCTGTCTCCTGGGTAGATAGATCTCAGTCTCCTGGGTAGATAGATCTCTGTCTCCTGGGTGGATAGATCTCTGTCTCCTGGGTGGATAGATCTCTGTCTCCTGGGTAGATAGATCTCTCAGTCTCCTGGGTAGATAGATCTCTGTCTCACCTGACCGTGAAACACATTCTCTATATACAGTAGTGCACTACTTATGCCCAGGGCCCATAGGTCTCTGGTCAAACATATTGCACTGTATAAGGATTATGGTGTAATTTGGGACTCAGACGCCTACACACCCCTTCAACCCTTCAACCTTTGTTTCCCTCAAAAGCTCTGCGAGGGGATAGGAAAGAAGAGAAGAGCATCTTCAAAGAATGACATAGGAGGGATAGAGGAGGAGGAAGAGGAGGAGGGGGAGGAGATGCTAAGGAAACACCTCATACCTCTCCTGTGTTGTGTTGTGCTGGATGTCTTCCTTGGGAACAGAACCGGTTGTTAGGTACATGTAACAACATTAGATCATTTATCTGCTGTAATGTAATGTTGTTTTTCAGTCATGCATACAATCACGCTGCTAACATAGATTCAGTTTGGTTAAATAGTTCATGTCTATTACCCACCCAGGTCTATAGAATGTGTCAGTTTGGGATACAGACAGATTAAAGTCAGGCTTCAGAACGGGTTAAAATGGTGTGAATTAAGACCCCAGGAGTTAAATGTCTTCAATGAAGCATAGCCTTCTATAAAAGTAGCTAATGGTGGGTAGCCAGGTACTGTTACATATTTCCCAAAGCCTGTGAAATGGATGGAGACCAGGGTTTTAAGTGGGGGACCAAAGAAGGATTTTGTTGGGGGTATAACGAGTGTGTGTGAGTTCTGTGGTGTTCCTCACGCACCTGTTTCCTGCCAGAGCATGACCTGAACTGCCATAGCTGCCAGCTCCACTTCTCGTCACATTTGTTCCAGTACATTAATGTGTGTGTTCCAGTACATTAATGTGTGTGTTCCAGTACATTACTGTGTGTGTATGTTCCAGTACATTGATGTGTGTGTGTTCCAGTACATTACTGTGTGTGTGTTCCAGTACATTACTGTCTGTGTGTGTTCCAGTAAATTACTTTGTTTGTGTGTATGTGGGTGATTGTGTGTGCGTGTTCCAGTACATTATAGTGTATGTGTGTTCCAGTACATTACTGTGTGTATGTTCCAGTACACTACTTTGTTTGTGTGCATGTGGGTGATTGTGTGTGTGTGTTCCAGTACATTACTGTGTGTGTGTTTTCCAGTACATTAATAAGTGTGTTCCAGTACATTAATGTGTGTGTTCCAGTACATTACTGTGTGTGTATGTTCCAGTACATTGCTGTGGGTGTGTTCCAGTACATTACTGTGTGTGTGTGTTCCAGTACATTACTGTCTGTGCGTGTTCCAGTACATTACTTTGCTTGTGTGTATGTGGGTGATTGTGTGTGTGTGTTCCAGTACATTACTTTGTTTGTGTGCATGTGGGTGATTGTGTGTGTGTGTGTTCCAGTACATCACTTTGTTTGTGTGTATGTGGGTGATTGTGTGTCTGTGTGTGTTCCAGTGCATTACTGTGTGTGTGTGTGTGTGTGTGTTCCAGTATATTACTGTGTATGTGTGTGTATGTGTTCCAGTATGTTACTGTCTTTGTGTGTGTGTGTTCCAGTACAATACTGTGTACGTGTGTGCTCCAGTACATTACTTTGTGTGTGTTCCAGTACATTACTGTGTATGTGTGTGTGTATGTGTTCCAGTATGTTACGGTCTTTGTGTGTGTGTTTGTTCCAGTACAATACTGTGTATGTGTGTGCTCCAGTAGATTACTTTGTGTGTGTTCCAGTACATTACTGTGTATGTGTGTGTGTATGTGTTCCAGTATGTTACTGTCTTTGTGTGTGTGTGTTCCAGTACAATACTGTGTATGTGTGTGTGTGTTCCAGTACATTACTGTGTATGTGTGTGTGTATGTGTTCCAGTATGTTACTGTCTTTGTGTGTGTGTGTTCCAGTACAATACTGTGTACGTGTGTGCTCCAGTACATTACTTTGTGTGTGTTCCAGTACATTACTGTGTATGTGTGTGTGTGTATGTGTTCCAGTATGTTACGGTCTTTGTGTGTGTGTGTGTTCCAGTACAATACTGTGTATGTGTGTGCTCCAGTACACTACTTTGTGTGTGTTCCAGTACATTACTGTGTATGTGTGTGTATGTGTTCCAGTATGTTACTGTCTTTGTTTGTGTGTGTTCCAGTACATATAAATATTGCCAGGTGCACGGTGTTTCCTGTATATATTGTCTCCATCATGGAGAATTGTGTGTATGTGGGTGATTGTGTGTGTGTTTTCCAGTACATTACTTTGGTTGTGTGTATGTGGGTGATTGTGTGTGTGTGTGTTCCAGTACATCACTGTGTGTGTAAGTGTTCCAGTACATTACTTTGTGTGTTCCAGTACATTACTGTGTATGTATGTGGTTCCAGTATATTACTGTGTATGTGTGTGTGTGTCTTCCAGTACATTACTTTGTTTGTGTGTATGTGTGTGATTGTGTGTGTGTGTTCAAGTAAATTACTTTGTGTGTGTGTGTGTGTGTGTGTGTGTGTGTGTGTGTGTGTGTGTGTGTGTGTGTGTGTGTGTGTGTGTGTGTGTGTGTGTGTGTGTGTGTGTGTGTGTGTGTGTGTGTGTGTGCACTCACATGCTCCAGAGAGAGACCGAGAGTCCTGTATAACATTGACCTGATTTTCTATATTAAATTAAAAGTGATATGCTTGCTTAGTAGCCTATATTACTAACTGACCTGCTTGTCTGAGTTTGCTGTTAGATTTTATCGCTGCAGTAAATGATCTAATGTCCAGCTGTATGGGCAGCAAGGGACCCTTTTAACTCCCAGCTGAGATTGAACATCATAGCTAGTCAGACAAAGTCTTTGATGTTTTGAAGTTGTTCCTCATTGCGTGTTGTTTTTGTTGTTTCCCATCGATTACTAAGAGGCTATTTGATTACAGAAACACAGCAACATAATACACCTGGGTCTCATGTTCACTAATACAATGTATGTGAAACTCTATACGATAGCGTTCAATTCCACAGAGATTCTTCCTTTCTCACACTGGGGTGTCCTCAGACATTTTAGGGACTTAGAGTGGTAGGGAGGGAGGGAGGGAGGGAAGGAGGGGGAGAGAGTTAGAGAGAATAGAAACAGAGACAGAGAGAGCTCCTGGGCATGTTGTGTTGAGTATGTCTTGGCACACATATGAAGTCATTCAACAGCCACTATTATGTGTTCCATACAGAGAGATGGAGACATGGAGGAGCCCTCGCCTTACTAGCATGGGGAGACCTGTCTCCACTCCCCGCATTCCTCACCTCACACATAGGACGAAACACACTGGGCATCCTCAGAGAATGGGTTCGGTGAGGAGGGGAGGGGAGGGTGGGGTGGGGTGAGGGGAGGGGAGGGGAGGGGAGGGTGGGGTGGGGTGAGGGGAGGGGAGGGGAGGGGTGAGGAGGGGAGGGGAGGGGAGGGGAGGGTGGGGTGAGGAGTGGAGTGGAGGGTGGGGTGAGGAGAGGAGAGGAGGGGAGGGTGGGGTGAGGAGTGGAGGGGAGGAGAGGAGAAGAGGGGAGGGGAGGATGGGGTGAGGAGAGGAGAGGAGGGTGGGGTGAGGAGAGGAGAGGAGGGGTGAGGGAGTGGAGGGGAGGAGAGGAGAGGAGGGGAGGGGAGGATGGGGTGAGGAGAGGAGAGGAGGGGAGGAGAGGAGGGTGGGGTGAGGAGAGGAGGGGGGTGAGGAGTGGAGGGGAGGAGAGGAGGGGAGGGTGGGGTGAGGAGGGGAGGGTGGGGGTGAGGAGGGGAGGGGAGGGGAGGGTAAGGAGGGGAGGGTGGGGTGAGGAGAGGAGAGGGAGGGGTGAGGAGTGGAGGGGAGGAGAGGAGGGAGGGTGGGGTGAGGAGGGGAGGGTAAGGAGGGGAGGGTGGGGTGAGGAGTGGAGGGGAGGGGAGGGGAGGGGAGGGGAGGGGAGGGTGGGGTGAGGAGTGGAGTGGAGTGGAGTGGAGTGGAGTGGAGTGGAGGGGAGGGGAGGGTGGGGTGGGGTGGGGTGGGGTGGGGTGGGGTGGGGAGTGGAGTGGAGGGGAGGGTGGGGTGAGGAGTGGAGTGGAGGGTGGGGTGAGGAGAGGAGGGGAGGGTGGGGTGAGGAATGGAGGGGAGGAGAGGCGAAGAGGGGAGGGGAGGATGGGGTGAGGAGAGGAGAGGAGGGGAGGAGAGGAGGGTGGGGTGAGGAGAGGAGGGGTGAGGAGTGGAGGGGAGGAGAGGAGAGGAAGGGAGGGTGGGGTGAGGAGGGGAGGGGAGGGTGGGGTGAGGAGAGGAGAGGTGAGGAGGGGAGGGTGGGGTGAGGAGAGGAGGGGAGGGGAGGGTGGGGTGAGGAGAAGAGAGGTGAGGAGGGGAGGGTGGGGTGAGGAGAGGAGGGGAGGGGAGGGTGGGGTGAGGAGAAGAGAAGAGGGGAGGGGAGGGTGGGGTGAGGAGAGGAGGGGAGGGGAGGGTGGGGTGAGGAGAAGAGAAGAGGGGAGGGGAGGGTGGGGTGAGGAGAGGGGAGAAGCAGTGGGAAGGAAGGCTGAAAGGGTGAGAATGTTGTTACGTGACAGATTTAGGGTTGACAGAGTTCATGTGTTAATTCTTGTCGTAAAGAAGTGTATTCAATGAAAGACATTCATCTCGTGGGAATTGTAACTTATCATTTTGTCTTCGTAAATCAAAATAATAAAGCATTTTTTTCTTGTTAAAGTGTCTTCATTATTGTATTCCCCCCTAGTTGTGTTTTGGCTAAAACATCCCAAGTCCCATTTTCCTTTGTCTGCTAACTGTCCCAGAGCACATTACAGCTGGTAGTGTTTGTTTGGAGAAGGCCCTGGCCCCGAAGGCCTGTGTTGAGGCTGGGCCGAGGTATCTACTGGGCCGAGGTATCTACTGGGCCGAGGTATCTACTGGACTGAGGTATCTACAGGGGTGAGGCCCGGGGATGGAATACTAAGTAAATACTAATGTATATAATAATTTAAAACTGGGGCATTACATTAATGGTGTGGCAGGTTTGAATACCCGAGCCGACAAGTAAAATTATCTGCCGATGTGCCCTTGAGCAAGGCACTTAACACTCATTTGCTCACGGGGGGCCATACTATTATGACTGACCCTGTAAAACAACACATTTCACTGCACCTATCCAGTGTATGTGACAAAACCGTTGTTTTTTTTTTACTGTTGAGATCCTGTAGAGACATGGATATGGTATGACTGTAGAGACATGGATATGGTATGTACTGTAGAGACATGGATATGGTATGTAGTTTAGAGACATGAATATGGTATGTACTGTAGAGACATGGATATGGTATGTACTGTAGAGACATGAATATGGTATGTACTGTAGAGACATGGATATGGTATGTACTGTAGAGACATGGATATGGTATGTACTGTAGAGACATGGATATGGTATGTACTGTAGAGACATGGATATGGTATGTACTGTAGAGACATGAATATGGTATGTACTGTAGAGACATGAATATGGTATGTACTGTAGAGACATGGATATGGTATGTAGTGTAGAGACATGGATATGGTATGTACTGTAGAGACATGGATATGGTATGTACTGTAGAGACATGGATATGGTATGTACTGTAGAGACATGGATATGGTATGTAGTTTAGAGACATGAATATGGTATGTACTGTAGAGACATGGATATGTTATGTAGTGTAGAGACATGGATATGGTATGACTGTAGAGACATGGATATGGTATGTACTGTAGAGACATGGATATGGTATGTAGTGTAGAGACATGGATATGGTATGTACTGTAGAGACATGGATATGGTATGTACTGTAGAGACATGGATATGGTATGTACTGTAGAGACATGGATATGGTATGTAGTTTAGAGACATGAATATGGTATGTACTGTAGAGACATGGATATGTTATGTAGTGTAGAGACATGGATATGGTATGTACTGTAGAGACATGGATATGGTATGTAGTGTAGAGACATGGATATGGTATGTACTGTAGAGACATGGATATGGTATGTAGTGTAGAGACATGGATATGGTATGTACTGTAGAGACATGGATATGGTATGTAGTGTAGAGACATGGATATGGAATGTAGTGTAGAGACATGGATATGGTATGACTGTAGAGACATGGATATGGTATGTAGTGTAGAGACATGGATATGGAATGTAGTGTAGAGACATGGATATGGTATGACTGTAGAGACATGGATATGGTATGACTGTAGAGACATGGATATGGTATGTAGTGTAGAGACATGGATATGGTATGACTGTAGAGACATGGATATGGTATGACTGTAGAGACATGGATATGGTATGTAGTGTAGAGACATGGATATGGTATGTAGTGTACAGACATGGATATGGTATGTAGTGTAGAGACATGGATATGGTATGTAGTGTAGAGACATGGATATGGTATGTAGTGTAGAGACATGGATATGGTATGTAGTGTAGAGACATGGATATGGTATGACTGTAGAGACACGGATATGCTATGTAGTGTAGAGACATGGATATGGTATGACTGTAGAGACATGGATATGGAATGTAATGTAGAGACATGGATATGGTATGTAGTGTAGAGACATGGATATGGTATGTAGTGTAGAGACATGCATATGGTATGTAGTGTAGAGACATGGATATGGAATGTAGTGTAGAGACATGGATATGGTATGACTGTAGAGACATGAATATGGTATGTACTGTAGAGACATGGATATGGTATGACTGTAGAGACACGGATATGGTATGTAGAGTACAGACATGAATATGGTATGACTGTAGAGACACGGATATGGTATGTAGAGTACAGACATGGATATGGTATGTAGTGTAGAGACATGGATATGGTATGACTGTAGAGACATGGATATGGTATGTAGTGTAGAGACATGGATATGGTATGTAGTGTAGAGACATGGATATGGTATGTAGTGTACAGACATGGATATGGTATGTAGTTTAGAGACATGGATATGGTATGTAGTGTCGAGACATGGATATTGTATGTAGTGTCGAGACATGGATATGGTATGTAGTGTAGAGACATGGATATGGTATGTAGTGTAGAGACATGGATATGGTATGTAGTGTAGAGACATGGTATGTAGTGTAGAGACATGGATATGGTATGTAGTGTAGAGACATGGATATGGTATGTAGTGTAGAGATATGGTATGTAGTGTAGAGACATGGTATGTAGTGTAGAGACATGGATATGGTATGTAGTGTAGAGACATGGATATGGTATGTAGTGTAGACATGGATATGGTATGTAGTGTAGAGACATGGATATGGTATGTAGTGTAGAGACATGGATATGGTATGTATGGTATGTAGAGATATGGTGTGACTGTAGAGATACTGTAGAGACATTGATATGGTATGTACTGTAGCGATACTGAAGAGAGAGGCATGGGGAACATGCCTGTAGCCTGAACCCCCTCAGGGCTTCTCAGGGCTCAGCCTCAGAGATATGCCACGTCTGTCACATATTCTCCTGCGTGTGTATGTGCACACGCACCTTAGGGAACATCCCTTCTACCGGGCCTTGTTTTATCTCTTGGAAAGGTTGACGGAACAGTTGAGACAGACCTGCTCTCTCTCTCTCTTGCGCTTTCTCTCTCCCTCTAAATGTCTCTCATTATTTGTATCTCTCTCTCTACCATTGACTCTGTTATTTAAGTATAATACATTAACATTCCAGTATAATGTTTTAAAAAGCTAGATTGTAGTTTGATCTTCCATACAAGTCTGTTTTTACAGGCTGACTTGTACAAGGAGAAGTTTCAGTGGAGTGGGTCAATAATGTCTGAGTAGTAAGCAAAACTGTCAGAAAATGTTGCCCTTCAAATCCAAAATGATGAGGCTCAGTTCAACAGCTGCAGCTATTGAAAATACCAAAAACTTCCTGTGATATGATATAATTGAAAAATCACTGTCATTATCATGAATGCTCTTGTCATTCATCCTGCACATTGCATCCGTCATAAGTAAGTATAATCAACCACTTGTTGTTATCACTGTCAATTTCAGACCAGTGAGTTGAGCACTACAATTACCTTTGAAACATGGACAAACAAAGTACTATTCGATTCTATCAAGTACTATTCTATCACTATCAATCTTGTACCAGTGAGTAGTAATCTCTCTCTCTCTCTCTCTCTCTCTCTCTCTCTCTCTCTCTCTCTCTCTCTCTCTCTCTCTCTCTCTCTCTCTCTCT